>NW_028296819.1:0-35000 GCF_055471065.1 Atractosteus spatula | reverse complement strand
TGTTCCAAAAATCCGTTTAATATGTGGTCCCCCGATGGGGGACGTATCAGATATTAAACTGATAAGAACAGATTTTTTTTTTTTATGTTTTATTAGAAATCAGTAAAAAACAGTGCTTTCAAAAGTTTACTCTACCCTCCACCTTTACACCCATGTGATCAAGTCCTTCCATCTTTCGCGTGCTGCGGCGAATCCCCATCGGAGGACGTCCCACCGGATCTTCCGTGAGACGTCCCTCTTGACTCTCCTCAAGATGGCCGGCACTGACCTCTCCACGCCGTGTTTGACCAGCTCTGACCTCGCGTCCCACACGTGGAGCTTGGTCAGGCTGATCAGGAGCCACAGGAGAAACGCCGCATTCCATTTTCGGGAACCAGCCACGCCCTTCATCACCGTGTTCAGAGTCAGGAGGGACCCCAGGCCTACCTGTGCGTAGAGGTGCTGGCTGGACTTCCACACCCTCTGCACGAACCCGCACTCCCAAAAGACATGATTTACTGTTTCTTCCCCTGTGCAGCCGTGCCTCGGGCACTGGCTCTTCTTTGACAAGCCATGCGAGCACATGACGGCCCTGACCGCCATTCGACCCCACACGCCGAGCCAGTTCAGGTCCTTTAGTCTGTTATCCAGGCCCTTTGGCTGGGCCTGCTGCCAGATGTCACTGGGCACACCCAGGAGCGCTGGCCTGTCCAGTGCTGTGACCACCTGGTACATCTTCCTATGGCTCAGCGCGATGTCTTTGTCCCGTACCTCTGGATGTGCCCTCAGCCACTGCACTGCGTGTCGGTAGTGCAGTGGGAGCCGCTCGGCCTTCGGGGTCGTGTTGCTCCATGCGGCCAGGTGTCTCATGCTCGCTGCCAGCCAGAGGCTCACGAACCGGCCACACAGGTGGGGCGGGTTTCCGTGCAGGATGACGCACAGGTTGGCAACGAAAACACAGTCCAACTTCACTGGGAAGTTTGGGATCCCTCTGCCTCCTTCCATGGTAGGTCTGCACATGTCTATCCGGCGAATCCGTTCGTATGAGTGGCCCCAAACGAATGCAAAGACTGTTCTTACCAGTTCCTTCCTTTTCCTTTTAGGTAGGGGGTACACTACTGCCAGGTGGAGAAGCAAGGGCAGGATCTCCACCTTCAGCACCAGCGCCTTCCCTATCCATGTCAGGGATCGATGCTGCCAAAGGCCCAGCTTCTGCCTGATCTTCCGGAACCTGGCCTCCCAGTTCAGCCCTGAGGGGTCCAGGGTGTGAAATAGGACCCCCAGGATTTTCACCGGGCCGGCTGTCTCTTTCAGTCCTCCGGTGATCTCCGGTGCATACGACCAGGTTCCAAAAAGCTTCACCAGGCTCTTGGCGCGATTCAGTTGGGCGCCGGTGCCTCTGGAGTAGGCCTCCACGATGTCCAACACTCTCCCCAGACTCCTGTCAGAACTGAGGAAGAGTGTCACGTCATCCGCGTAGGCCGCGGTTTTAGCTTCCTGCCCACCTCCACCTGGCACTTTAATTCCCTCCACTCCGGGATCCTTCCGTAAGGGATCCAGCAGCAGCTCAAGAAAGATGACGTACAGCAGGGGCGAGAGTGGACATCCCTGTCGCACACCACACCTTACCGGAATCCTCCTCCCTACTGCTCCGTTGACTCTTACCCGGGACGTGGCGCCGTTGTAGAGCGCTTCGATCCACCTGACGAAAGCGTCAGGCAGACCCTTCCTCCTTAGGAGTGCCCACAGGGTCTCATGGTGGACCCGGTCGAACGCCTTCGCCTGATCTAGGCTCACCAGCATGAGCGGCAGGCCTCTGTCCTCCACCCAGGCGATGGTGTCCCGGATCAGCTGCAGGTTCCAGCTGATCTTCCGGCCTGCCACGCCACATGTCTGGTCCGCCCCGACCAGCTCCGGCATCACCGTTCTCAGACGGCCGCCCAGCACCCTGGCCAAGATCTTATAGTCCGTGCACAGGAGCTGGATCGGCCTCCAGTTTCCCAGGTCCGCTTTGTCTCCTCCCTTGTAGATCAGGGTCACGACGCCGGTCTTCATAGAGAGGCCCAGTTCATTGCTGTCCAGGGCCTCATTGAAGACCTGCACCAGAAAAGGCTCTAGCTGGTCCCAGAAGGTGCGGTAGAACTCCGCTGGTAGGCCGTCGACTCCGGGGACGGTCCCCTTCTTCAAACCAAACAATGCTGTCTTGATTTCCGCCCCCGTCACAGGCCCGACCAGCGAGGCGGGATCGTCCACCGCCTTCTCAACACCCTCCAGGAGCCTCTCCTTGGTGCTGGCGTCGATCTCCTTCTCCTGGAACAAGGTAGCGTAAAACCCTGTGGCACACTCCAGCATCCCGGGTAAGTCCGTGACTGCAGTCCCATCTTCGCGCCGCAAGCTTTCGAAGCAGCAGCGCTCCTGCTGCCTCCTCACGGCGCTGAAGAATTGGGGAGAGCACTGTTCTTCTCCCTCCTTCCAAACTCCCCGCAGCCTGAAAAGAAAGTTCTTTGCTCTCTGCAGCCACGTGTCTCTAAGCAGGCTCCTGACGATGGCAATCTTCTCGCCGTTGAAGGCGCCCCCCTGGTTCAGCTGCTCGTACAGTGCTTCTAGCTCCTCTTGGAGCTGGGCGCACTGGCGTTCCTCCAGACTCCGCCGGATCCAGCAGTATCGCCTGGTGACCGTCGCGAGAGTCTGTTTACACGATTCCCACCAGTGCACCGCCGAGCTAAAGAGCTCTCTTCTCCTCCCCAGGTCTTTCAGCACTGTCCCAATCTTCCTTCGGTATCTCTCCTCTTGTAGAACTTGTTTGTTTAGCTTCCAGTACCCAGCCTGGAAGCGCGGGTCCTCAACACCGAAAGAGATCGTGAGCAGCTGGTGATCCGAGAACCAGGTAGGGGTCACTTGCCTGCTTAATGTTGTCCACTTCACAGTAGAGAGGATGTAGTCGAGGCGTCGAAAACTCCCTCTCCCGTTGTCCCAGGTGTGGTGTGCAACGTTCTGAAACCCGTCTCGAAGGCCGAAGTCTGCGATCAAGGACCTCAACAGATGAACTCCCTGTCCGTGCGGGTCTCCCAGGTCGATGTTGAAGTCGCCGCCGACAATCAGCTCCCTGTTGGTATACAGCACGGGCTCCAGGTCTTTCAAAAAGGAGCCCTGCTGCCTTCTGTCTGCTGGGGCGTACACGTTGACTAACCTTATCTTCACTCCCCTCCAGGTTCCGTCCACCACCAGCAGACGTCCGGGAATCACTGAGCTGACTGTTTGGGCGGCGAACCCTGGCAGGCCGCACAGGATACCCACGCCAGAAGAGTTCACCCCTCCGACGCTCCACCACGAGGGACCCCTCCTCCACTCCCTCTGAAGGGTCCTCACGTCGTCGAGGTCCTTGAGATGGACTTCCTGCAGAAAGGTCACATCCAGCTTCCTTCGAGACAGGTAGGAAAACACTGCCACTCTCTTCTCCTGCTTCCTCAGACCCCTCACGTTAGCTGTTGCAACTGTGAGGGTCATGGCGGGTCTTGAGGGAGACTGTCACTCTCCATTCCCTCCGAGCGGCTGGAATCCGGAGAGCTCGCCGTCCCTGCTGTACTTCCTGAGCTGCCATCCTCCGTGTCCATGAACTGGACTGGGGTATCCGGGGCCTCTTGCTCGGGAGTAAGCGGTTCAGTCAGGCAGGCGACTACAGGGCTGCCTTCGTCCGTCACGTTGCCCGATACTGAAAAGACGGCCATCGGTACCGCCCCTGACCCCTGCCCTGGGGGAAGAGATTCCGAGGTGCTTTCGGCCTCGGAGTCGCTCAAGGCCGACGAGACTCCCTCCTCCTCTTCCATCCCCTCAGAGTCTGCGAGGTCTCCCGGGTCTTCCTCCTGGCCTTCCTCCTCGACCGTCTTCTTCTTCTTCTCCTGCGTCTCTTGCCGGCGTTTTCCTGCCCGCAGCCTCTTCGTCTTCCTCTTCTGCCCCGCGCTCTGCAGGGCCACCATCCCCTCCTCCTCTGCTGGCGTCGGTGCAGGCGCAGTTCTTCCCCCGCCCATCAGGGGGCGCCCCTTCCTCACCACTTCCGCCCAGGTTCCAGCCCCTCCGTCCGCTCCCCGCGATGTTCCCGGTCGTTCGCTATCCGATCCCCGGGCTGCCTCCCGCTGCTCCATGTCTGAGCCCCACGATGTTCCTGGACGCTCACCATCCTCTTCTCCCTGGCGCTCCTCCTCCACCTGTTCCCGTCCCTGTTTCTTTCCTCCCCTCTTCTCTCCCTTACCGGGGGGCCTGCTGCTCGTCGGCCGGCCTTCCCCCTCGCTGGCCTCATCCGCCTGCCTGATCCACTCCTTAACCGCCTCCTCCGTGGCCGCCTTCTCCGTGGCCGTTCTCTCCTTGGCCGTCCTCTCCGTGGCCGCGCCCCTCTTGCTGCACTGCCGGAAAAGGTGGCCTCTGTCCCCGCACAGGGAGCACTCCTTCACCTGGCAGTCTCGGGTGTGGTGTCCCGGGCGGCCGCACTTCCCACACTTCTCCGCCGTACATGCCCCCTCACGGTGCCCGGTGGTCCGACACTTCCTGCAAAATTCAGGCTGGTCCCAGTAAAACATGTACCCCCTACCTCCTCCGATTGCGAACGTAGCCGGTGGGTGGCTGTATCCATCCTTTGTTGTTGGGTCCCGTCGCAGTTCCACCAGGTACCGACGCTTTCCCGTCCACACAGTGCGTGTGTCGCTGAGCACCAATGGCCCAGTTCTCACATCCACATACCTGCTTAGGAAGGTAGTCACGTCGGCATCCGTCACAAAGGGATCAAACATGTGCAAAACCACCCACCTCTTACTGTCGCTCTGCAATCCACCACACTCATACTCCCGGAATCCGCCGCTCTTAATGATATCGTTGCATTTTCCTACCATTTTCTTGTGGATGTCCGCACTGATGAAGGTGGTGTCGATGAACTTCTGTGGCTGGTTCCCCTGCACGCACTTGATATCTGCTGCCTTCAGCCCCAAAGCACCAAACAGGACATCGTCCTCAAATTGCTCCCTTCCAGGTGGTGCCGTCTCCGGTTTCCAATGGAAGCGGAGAGTCCACTTGATGCTGGGGTCCTTCCCAGCCCTCCTCGCCTCTCCTGGCCCTGCAGCCATGGTTGGTGCAGCCTTTCGGCCGCCAAACAGCCAGGGAATGCAAAGCCGGGCAAAGAAAAATCAAAAGTTCCGACGTCCAAAAGGCAAAAAACGTAATCCAAAGGCAATCCGGGTCAATCCAAAGCAATCCAAACGCGTCTCCGCAGTGCTGTCCTCTCGGTCTCCTCTCACGGTCTCTCCGCCGCCGCCCTTCTCGTCCCCCAGCCAAGTCTTCAAGCCGCGGGCCTGCCACGTACTTTTCCGATCTTAGCCGAAAGGCCGAGAAGCGATGCCCGACGCCGGCCTTGGGCGGGCGCGCGGGCGTCCGGCTGGCGCGCAGCGGCGCAGGCCGACGCCTCTGGAGCCCGGTCCGCACGCGGCTGCCGGCCGCCCGGACTCCGCTCTCCCCCTCTCTTGCCTGCCTGCTTGCTCGCCTGCCTGCCCGCCAGTCCCGGGCGGGGGCCCTGCTCTTTGATCTCCTGTCAACGGCCCGACAACGACCGCAGCCGCGGGGGGCGCCAGCCGGCCGGCCTCCTTAGCTTAGGCCCCTCCCACCAGCAGCAGCCGTGCCGAGTGAGCTGCAAGCGAAAGCGGACCGTCGGCACCTGCGGGCAGAGGCAAGGGGCAGCGCTCTCTCGGGAGGGACGGGGACACACACACACCTGCCTGCCTGCCGAAAAAAAGAAAGAAAAGGTGTATATACTAAGTTTTTTGGAGGGAAAACGGCCGGCTGTCGAAAGGGGCCCGCCTGCAAGGACGGGGACACACACACACACACACACACACACACACACACACACACACACACACACACACACACACACAAGCCACGCCTGCCTCCCTGGAAAAAGGAGGAAAAAACTAAGTTTTTTGGAGGGAAAACGCACGGGAGCCGAAAAGGGGGCCGGCCTGCTTGCCGAGAGAGTCGAGGCGCGGGAAAGTGCACGGAGGGAGCACGGGAACGGGGAGGGGGAGAGAGAGAGACACAGAGACACACAGATGGACGAGAGACGAGACCGGAGAGGAAGGAGCTCCGGTCCACCTCGCTTGCTTGCTAGCTACGTCTGTCTTTTCACCGCTGAGAGAAGGTAGTGCACCGTTCCCGGAGGCGCTGCAATACCGGGCCGATGCGTGGAGAGGACGGAGCAAGCTCCTGATCCAGCTCCCTGTTCCAAAAATCCGTTTAATATGTGGTCCCCCGATGGGGGACGTATCAGATATTAAACTGATAAGAACAGATACTACACTTGATCTTAGCCAAAAGGCCGAGAAGCGATGCCCGACGCCGGCCTTGGGCGGGCGCGCGGGCGTCCGGCTGGCGCGCAGCGGCGCAGGCCGACGCCTCTGGAGCCCGGTCCGCACGCGGCTGCCGGCCGCCCGGACTCCGCTCTCCCCCTCTCTTGCCTGCCTGCTTGCTCGCCTGCCTGCCCGCCAGTCCCGGGCGGGGGCCCTGCTCTTTGATCTCCTGTCAACGGCCCGACAACGACCGCAGCCGCGGGGGGCGCCAGCCGGCCGGCCTCCTTAGCTTAGGCCCCTCCCACCAGCAGCAGCCGTGCCGAGTGAGCTGCAAGCGAAAGCGGACCGTCGGCACCTGCGGGCAGAGGCAAGGGGCAGCGCTCTCTCGGGAGGGACGGGGACACACACACACCTGCCTGCCTGCCGAAAAAAAGAAAGAAAAGGTGTATATACTAAGTTTTTTGGAGGGAAAACGGCCGGCTGTCGAAAGGGGCCCGCCTGCAAGGACGGGGCACACACACACACACACACACACACACACACACACACACACACACACACACACACACACACACACAAGCCACGCCTGCCTCCCTGGAAAAAGGAGGAAAAAACTAAGTTTTTTGGAGGGAAAACGCACGGGAGCCGAAAAGGGGGCCGGCCTGCTTGCCGAGAGAGTCGAGGCGCGGGAAAGTGCACGGAGGGAGCACGGGAACGGGGAGGGGGAGAGAGAGAGACACAGAGACACACAGATGGACGAGAGACGAGACCGGAGAGGAAGGAGCTCCGGTCCACCTCGCTTGCTTGCTAGCTACGTCTGTCTTTTCACCGCTGAGAGAAGGTAGTGCACCGTTCCCGGAGGCGCTGCAATACCGGGCCGATGCGTGGAGAGGACGGAGCAAGCTCCTGATCCAGCTCCCTGTTCCAAAAATCCGTTTAATATGTGGTCCCCCGATGGGGGACGTATCAGATATTAAACTGATAAGAACAGATACTACACTTGATCTTAGCCAAAAGGCCGAGAAGCGATGCCCGACGCCGGCCTTGGGCGGGCGCGCGGGCGTCCGGCTGGCGCGCAGCGGCGCAGGCCGACGCCTCTGGAGCCCGGTCCGCACGCGGCTGCCGGCCGCCCGGACTCCGCTCTCCCCCTCTCTTGCCTGCCTGCTTGCTCGCCTGCCTGCCCGCCAGTCCCGGGCGGGGGCCCTGCTCTTTGATCTCCTGTCAACGGCCCGACAACGACCGCAGCCGCGGGGGGCGCCAGCCGGCCGGCCTCCTTAGCTTAGGCCCCTCCCACCAGCAGCAGCCGTGCCGAGTGAGCTGCAAGCGAAAGCGGACCGTCGGCACCTGCGGGCAGAGGCAAGGGGCAGCGCTCTCTCGGGAGGGACGGGGACACACACACACCTGCCTGCCTGCCGAAAAAAAGAAAGAAAAGGTGTATATACTAAGTTTTTTGGAGGGAAAACGGCCGGCTGTCGAAAGGGGCCCGCCTGCAAGGACGGGGCACACACACACACACACACACACACACACACACACACACACACACACACACACACACAAGCCACGCCTGCCTCCCTGGAAAAAGGAGGAAAAAACTAAGTTTTTTGGAGGGAAAACGCACGGGAGCCGAAAAGGGGGCCGGCCTGCTTGCCGAGAGAGTCGAGGCGCGGGAAAGTGCACGGAGGGAGCACGGGAACGGGGAGGGGGAGAGAGAGAGACACAGAGACACACAGATGGACGAGAGACGAGACCGGAGAGGAAGGAGCTCCGGTCCACCTCGCTTGCTTGCTAGCTACGTCTGTCTTTTCACCGCTGAGAGAAGGTAGTGCACCGTTCCCGGAGGCGCTGCAATACCGGGCCGATGCGTGGAGAGGACGGAGCAAGCTCCTGATCCAGCTCCCTGTTCCAAAAATCCGTTTAATATGTGGTCCCCCGATGGGGGACGTATCAGATATTAAACTGATAAGAACAGATACTACACTTGATCTTAGCCAAAAGGCCGAGAAGCGATGCCCGACGCCGGCCTTGGGCGGGCGCGCGGGCGTCCGGCTGGCGCGCAGCGGCGCAGGCCGACGCCTCTGGAGCCCGGTCCGCACGCGGCTGCCGGCCGCCCGGACTCCGCTCTCCCCCTCTCTTGCCTGCCTGCTTGCTCGCCTGCCTGCCCGCCAGTCCCGGGCGGGGGCCCTGCTCTTTGATCTCCTGTCAACGGCCCGACAACGACCGCAGCCGCGGGGGGCGCCAGCCGGCCGGCCTCCTTAGCTTAGGCCCCTCCCACCAGCAGCAGCCGTGCCGAGTGAGCTGCAAGCGAAAGCGGACCGTCGGCACCTGCGGGCAGAGGCAAGGGGCAGCGCTCTCTCGGGAGGGACGGGGACACACACACACCTGCCTGCCTGCCGAAAAAAAGAAAGAAAAGGTGTATATACTAAGTTTTTTGGAGGGAAAACGGCCGGCTGTCGAAAGGGGCCCGCCTGCAAGGACGGGGACACACACACACACACACACACACACACACACACACACACACACACACACACACACACACACACACAAGCCACGCCTGCCTCCCTGGAAAAAGGAGGAAAAAACTAAGTTTTTTGGAGGGAAAACGCACGGGAGCCGAAAAGGGGGCCGGCCTGCTTGCCGAGAGAGTCGAGGCGCGGGAAAGTGCACGGAGGGAGCACGGGAACGGGGAGGGGGAGAGAGAGAGACACAGAGACACACAGATGGACGAGAGACGAGACCGGAGAGGAAGGAGCTCCGGTCCACCTCGCTTGCTTGCTAGCTACGTCTGTCTTTTCACCGCTGAGAGAAGGTAGTGCACCGTTCCCGGAGGCGCTGCAATACCGGGCCGATGCGTGGAGAGGACGGAGCAAGCTCCTGATCCAGCTCCCTGTTCCAAAAATCCGTTTAATATGTGGTCCCCCGATGGGGGACGTATCAGATATTAAACTGATAAGAACAGATTTTTTTTTTTTTTTTTTTTTTTTTTTTTTTTTTTTTATTACAAAATACAAAAATCCATAAATCCAAACTCGGTATAACCAGAAAACCCCAAATATCAAACCCAAATCACAAAGACACCAACTTAAATCAACCCGTCATTAGCATAACCCCGCCCTGTATGCAAATTAATCACTCCCCTAAATCTAAATTATTCCCATACTCAAAACACATAAACCCACAAACCCATTATTCACATCTTCAAGCTTTTGCATAATGCTCCATACAACATCTTGCTAATCAGTTTACATTCCTCCCTCGTCTCCCCACCCATTCGAAACCCACCCGGAGTATCCCCTTCCTTCACAAGTTCTATGCGGCACCCTGGAAACTTCCGTTCCACTTCGTGCACTGTGGCCAAACATGTCTTCTGTTTAACCTTTATCTGTTTCTGCCACTCCTGGTTTAATTCAACCTTCTTCCACTCTTTGCAAACATTGCTCTCCTTCCCCGGTTGTTGTCCCTCTATACACCCTCTTCCACTTACGTGCCCACCCTTGCTCTCATCTTTCCCAATACCCTCTACTGCAACTAATCCCGTCCTCATGCCTTTCCTCCCCCCCCCGGCCCCTGCGGACCCCAAGGGTGGAAAGTTCTCCTCATTTAATTCCACTTCTGGCACCCTCTCTGCAGGTAAAAAGCCCCACTGAACACCCGGCAACGGTACATCGATGTACCCTTCCTTCTCCCATTCTCTTTTATATTGTGTCACACAGTCTGCAAACTCTCTCTCCACGTCGCTGTCTGTAAGCTCCCCGGTATGCCTTCTTCCCTCTTCGGTACTGCTACTTCTTCCTGTCACACCTGCCGTTGTAACTGCTCCTCTCCCCTCCTCTGCCCGCACGCTCCTCTCCATTTGTACGGTTTCCGTACCTGCCTCCCTAATCTCTCCATCTCTGGATACCACCCCTTCCTCGTTTTTCCCTTTTTCCTTTTCAACATTCTCGCCCGCACCCCCCACACATCCTTCAACTTCCATACTGTCCACAACATCTCCTTCCAACATCTCCACTTGCACACCGTCCTTCAGCGCCTCCACGTGTTTACCCTTAACTCCCACAGTGCCCCCTCCCACACCCTCCTTATCTAAGTCCCTAACCACACTAGCCTCCTTACCCGTACTCGTCTTCCCTACATCCTCTACCACCGGTGTCGTGACTTGTGCACCCTCCTTCACCTCCACCACAAGCTCACAAATGCCCCTCACCACCCTCTCATCCCCACCCTTCTTGTCTGATTCCTTGACAACACTGCCCCCTACTGTTTCCTCTACACCTGACTCTTCATTCAATTTACTCTCTTCCCCCATACCATTAACATCTACTCCTATTCCTCCCTCTTCGTTTCCCCTCAATCCCCCCCCACACTCTCCTTCACACATCCTCCCCACCTCCTCCACTTGCACACAGTTCATGTTATTCAACACTCCTGTCCCGTCAGCTACCCTTTCCTTTTCGTCTAACCTATCCTGTTCAGCCCTAACCCTCCTTCTCCCCACACAGTTTTTATATGCATGGCCTATATCCCCACATGAGAAACATCGGACCTCTTTCTTGCAATCCTTCGTCACATGTCCCTGTTCCTTACACCGACTACACACCACCATCCCACATTTTGCAGCATAGTGACCTAAAACCCCACATTTCCTACATGCAAGGGGCTGCCCTGGATAAACCAGGTATCCCCTCTCTGTCCCGATCTCAAAAAACGCAGGGGGATGCAACACCCCCCCCTCTTCCGCACCCCCAAACCGTAACCTCATCCAATAAACCCGCTTGCCCGTCCAAACCCCCTCAGAATCTCGTTCCCTCTCCCCCTTCCCCTGCAACAACACAAAATTATTCAAAAAAACATCAATGTCCTCTTCTGGAACAAATGGATCAAAAACAAAAACCGTCATCTTCCGTAACCCTCCAGCAAACATAGGACTTGCACGGAAAAGGCTCAACGGAGCCTCTCCCTTTCTCTCTGAAATCCTCTTCCATAAGTCAAAACAAAGTTCACTCGAAATCAAAGTTAACTCAAAAATCCCCCGATCGCAGTAATCCTGTAAACATAAAATGTCCGACAGCTGCACATCCAGAACCCTTTTCAAAACAAAAGTCTTGAACTTATCTCTAGTCCAAGTCTTGGGTTCTCCTCGGTCCCGCAAGGTGAAACGGATGGAATCCTTCCGCTGCTCCTTCCTCGCCCAAGGATGACCCGCCTCCATCTCCAGCCACCGATCCGAACCGCACTTCCAAGTCACAGGAACGCTCCGCCACCGTCTCCAGTTCGCATCCACTGGCCAGCAATTCCGCTCGTCGCCTCCGCCGCCTCGGTCCTCCAAACTCCAGCCCAACACTCCGCCGCTCCAGCCAATCCTTCTCCTGTTGCGTCGCTCCTTCCAGTCCTCCCGCCGCCTTCCCGACCCTCTGACTAAGACCTTGGAATTGCGGGCTTGCCGGCTTAAACCTTGATCTTAGCCAAAAGGCCGAGAAGCGATGCCCGACGCCGGCCTTGGGCGGGCGCGCGGGCGTCCGGCTGGCGCGCAGCGGCGCAGGCCGACGCCTCTGGAGCCCGGTCCGCACGCGGCTGCCGGCCGCCCGGACTCCGCTCTCCCCCTCTCTTGCCTGCCTGCTTGCTCGCCTGCCTGCCCGCCAGTCCCGGGCGGGGGCCCTGCTCTTTGATCTCCTGTCAACGGCCCGACAACGACCGCAGCCGCGGGGGGCGCCAGCCGGCCGGCCTCCTTAGCTTAGGCCCCTCCCACCAGCAGCAGCCGTGCCGAGTGAGCTGCAAGCGAAAGCGGACCGTCGGCACCTGCGGGCAGAGGCAAGGGGCAGCGCTCTCTCGGGAGGGACGGGGACACACACACACCTGCCTGCCTGCCGAAAAAAAGAAAGAAAAGGTGTATATACTAAGTTTTTTGGAGGGAAAACGGCCGGCTGTCGAAAGGGGCCCGCCTGCAAGGACGGGGACACACACACACACACACACACACACACACACACACACACACACACACACACACACACACACAGCCACGCCTGCCTCCCTGGAAAAAGGAGGAAAAAACTAAGTTTTTTGGAGGGAAAACGCACGGGAGCCGAAAAGGGGGCCGGCCTGCTTGCCGAGAGAGTCGAGGCGCGGGAAAGTGCACGGAGGGAGCACGGGAACGGGGAGGGGGAGAGAGAGAGACACAGAGACACACAGATGGACGAGAGACGAGACCGGAGAGGAAGGAGCTCCGGTCCACCTCGCTTGCTTGCTAGCTACGTCTGTCTTTTCACCGCTGAGAGAAGGTAGTGCACCGTTCCCGGAGGCGCTGCAATACCGGGCCGATGCGTGGAGAGGACGGAGCAAGCTCCTGATCCAGCTCCCTGTTCCAAAAATCCGTTTAATATGTGGTCCCCCGATGGGGGACGTATCAGATATTAAACTGATAAGAACAGATACTACACTTGATCTTAGCCAAAAGGCCGAGAAGCGATGCCCGACGCCGGCCTTGGGCGGGCGCGCGGGCGTCCGGCTGGCGCGCAGCGGCGCAGGCCGACGCCTCTGGAGCCCGGTCCGCACGCGGCTGCCGGCCGCCCGGACTCCGCTCTCCCCCTCTCTTGCCTGCCTGCTTGCTCGCCTGCCTGCCCGCCAGTCCCGGGCGGGGGCCCTGCTCTTTGATCTCCTGTCAACGGCCCGACAACGACCGCAGCCGCGGGGGGCGCCAGCCGGCCGGCCTCCTTAGCTTAGGCCCCTCCCACCAGCAGCAGCCGTGCCGAGTGAGCTGCAAGCGAAAGCGGACCGTCGGCACCTGCGGGCAGAGGCAAGGGGCAGCGCTCTCTCGGGAGGGACGGGGACACACACACACCTGCCTGCCTGCCGAAAAAAAGAAAGAAAAGGTGTATATACTAAGTTTTTTGGAGGGAAAACGGCCGGCTGTCGAAAGGGGCCCGCCTGCAAGGACGGGGACACACACACACACACACACACACACACACACACACACACACACACACACACACACACACACAAGCCACGCCTGCCTCCCTGGAAAAAGGAGGAAAAAACTAAGTTTTTTGGAGGGAAAACGCACGGGAGCCGAAAAGGGGGCCGGCCTGCTTGCCGAGAGAGTCGAGGCGCGGGAAAGTGCACGGAGGGAGCACGGGAACGGGGAGGGGGAGAGAGAGAGACACAGAGACACACAGATGGACGAGAGACGAGACCGGAGAGGAAGGAGCTCCGGTCCACCTCGCTTGCTTGCTAGCTACGTCTGTCTTTTCACCGCTGAGAGAAGGTAGTGCACCGTTCCCGGAGGCGCTGCAATACCGGGCCGATGCGTGGAGAGGACGGAGCAAGCTCCTGATCCAGCTCCCTGTTCCAAAAATCCGTTTAATATGTGGTCCCCCGATGGGGGACGTATCAGATATTAAACTGATAAGAACAGATACTACACTTGATCTTAGCCAAAAGGCCGAGAAGCGATGCCCGACGCCGGCCTTGGGCGGGCGCGCGGGCGTCCGGCTGGCGCGCAGCGGCGCAGGCCGACGCCTCTGGAGCCCGGTCCGCACGCGGCTGCCGGCCGCCCGGACTCCGCTCTCCCCCTCTCTTGCCTGCCTGCTTGCTCGCCTGCCTGCCCGCCAGTCCCGGGCGGGGGCCCTGCTCTTTGATCTCCTGTCAACGGCCCGACAACGACCGCAGCCGCGGGGGGCGCCAGCCGGCCGGCCTCCTTAGCTTAGGCCCCTCCCACCAGCAGCAGCCGTGCCGAGTGAGCTGCAAGCGAAAGCGGACCGTCGGCACCTGCGGGCAGAGGCAAGGGGCAGCGCTCTCTCGGGAGGGACGGGGACACACACACACCTGCCTGCCTGCCGAAAAAAAGAAAGAAAAGGTGTATATACTAAGTTTTTTGGAGGGAAAACGGCCGGCTGTCGAAAGGGGCCCGCCTGCAAGGACGGGGACACACACACACACACACACACACACACACACACACACACACACACACACACACACACACACAAGCCACGCCTGCCTCCCTGGAAAAAGGAGGAAAAAACTAAGTTTTTTGGAGGGAAAACGCACGGGAGCCGAAAAGGGGGCCGGCCTGCTTGCCGAGAGAGTCGAGGCGCGGGAAAGTGCACGGAGGGAGCACGGGAACGGGGAGGGGGAGAGAGAGAGACACAGAGACACACAGATGGACGAGAGACGAGACCGGAGAGGAAGGAGCTCCGGTCCACCTCGCTTGCTTGCTAGCTACGTCTGTCTTTTCACCGCTGAGAGAAGGTAGTGCACCGTTCCCGGAGGCGCTGCAATACCGGGCCGATGCGTGGAGAGGACGGAGCAAGCTCCTGATCCAGCTCCCTGTTCCAAAAATCCGTTTAATATGTGGTCCCCCGATGGGGGACGTATCAGATATTAAACTGATAAGAACAGATACTACACTTGATCTTAGCCAAAAGGCCGAGAAGCGATGCCCGACGCCGGCCTTGGGCGGGCGCGCGGGCGTCCGGCTGGCGCGCAGCGGCGCAGGCCGACGCCTCTGGAGCCCGGTCCGCACGCGGCTGCCGGCCGCCCGGACTCCGCTCTCCCCCTCTCTTGCCTGCCTGCTTGCTCGCCTGCCTGCCCGCCAGTCCCGGGCGGGGGCCCTGCTCTTTGATCTCCTGTCAACGGCCCGACAACGACCGCAGCCGCGGGGGGCGCCAGCCGGCCGGCCTCCTTAGCTTAGGCCCCTCCCACCAGCAGCAGCCGTGCCGAGTGAGCTGCAAGCGAAAGCGGACCGTCGGCACCTGCGGGCAGAGGCAAGGGGCAGCGCTCTCTCGGGAGGGACGGGGACACACACACACCTGCCTGCCTGCCGAAAAAAAGAAAGAAAAGGTGTATATACTAAGTTTTTTGGAGGGAAAACGGCCGGCTGTCGAAAGGGGCCCGCCTGCAAGGACGGGGACACACACACACACACACACACACACACACACACACACACACACACACACACACACACACACAAGCCACGCCTGCCTCCCTGGAAAAAGGAGGAAAAAACTAAGTTTTTTGGAGGGAAAACGCACGGGAGCCGAAAAGGGGGCCGGCCTGCTTGCCGAGAGAGTCGAGGCGCGGGAAAGTGCACGGAGGGAGCACGGGAACGGGGAGGGGGAGAGAGAGAGACACAGAGACACACAGATGGACGAGAGACGAGACCGGAGAGGAAGGAGCTCCGGTCCACCTCGCTTGCTTGCTAGCTACGTCTGTCTTTTCACCGCTGAGAGAAGGTAGTGCACCGTTCCCGGAGGCGCTGCAATACCGGGCCGATGCGTGGAGAGGACGGAGCAAGCTCCTGATCCAGCTCCCTGTTCCAAAAATCCGTTTAATATGTGGTCCCCCGATGGGGGACGTATCAGATATTAAACTGATAAGAACAGATACTACACTTGATCTTAGCCAAAAGGCCGAGAAGCGATGCCCGACGCCGGCCTTGGGCGGGCGCGCGGGCGTCCGGCTGGCGCGCAGCGGCGCAGGCCGACGCCTCTGGAGCCCGGTCCGCACGCGGCTGCCGGCCGCCCGGACTCCGCTCTCCCCCTCTCTTGCCTGCCTGCTTGCTCGCCTGCCTGCCCGCCAGTCCCGGGCGGGGGCCCTGCTCTTTGATCTCCTGTCAACGGCCCGACAACGACCGCAGCCGCGGGGGGCGCCAGCCGGCCGGCCTCCTTAGCTTAGGCCCCTCCCACCAGCAGCAGCCGTGCCGAGTGAGCTGCAAGCGAAAGCGGACCGTCGGCACCTGCGGGCAGAGGCAAGGGGCAGCGCTCTCTCGGGAGGGACGGGGACACACACACACCTGCCTGCCTGCCGAAAAAAAGAAAGAAAAGGTGTATATACTAAGTTTTTTGGAGGGAAAACGGCCGGCTGTCGAAAGGGGCCCGCCTGCAAGGACGGGGACACACACACACACACACACACACACACACACACACACACACACACACACACACACACACACACAAGCCACGCCTGCCTCCCTGGAAAAAGGAGGAAAAAACTAAGTTTTTTGGAGGGAAAACGCACGGGAGCCGAAAAGGGGGCCGGCCTGCTTGCCGAGAGAGTCGAGGCGCGGGAAAGTGCACGGAGGGAGCACGGGAACGGGGAGGGGGAGAGAGAGAGACACAGAGACACACAGATGGACGAGAGACGAGACCGGAGAGGAAGGAGCTCCGGTCCACCTCGCTTGCTTGCTAGCTACGTCTGTCTTTTCACCGCTGAGAGAAGGTAGTGCACCGTTCCCGGAGGCGCTGCAATACCGGGCCGATGCGTGGAGAGGACGGAGCAAGCTCCTGATCCAGCTCCCTGTTCCAAAAATCCGTTTAATATGTGGTCCCCCGATGGGGGACGTATCAGATATTAAACTGATAAGAACAGATACTACACTTGATCTTAGCCAAAAGGCCGAGAAGCGATGCCCGACGCCGGCCTTGGGCGGGCGCGCGGGCGTCCGGCTGGCGCGCAGCGGCGCAGGCCGACGCCTCTGGAGCCCGGTCCGCACGCGGCTGCCGGCCGCCCGGACTCCGCTCTCCCCCTCTCTTGCCTGCCTGCTTGCTCGCCTGCCTGCCCGCCAGTCCCGGGCGGGGGCCCTGCTCTTTGATCTCCTGTCAACGGCCCGACAACGACCGCAGCCGCGGGGGGCGCCAGCCGGCCGGCCTCCTTAGCTTAGGCCCCTCCCACCAGCAGCAGCCGTGCCGAGTGAGCTGCAAGCGAAAGCGGACCGTCGGCACCTGCGGGCAGAGGCAAGGGGCAGCGCTCTCTCGGGAGGGACGGGGACACACACACACCTGCCTGCCTGCCGAAAAAAAGAAAGAAAAGGTGTATATACTAAGTTTTTTGGAGGGAAAACGGCCGGCTGTCGAAAGGGGCCCGCCTGCAAGGACGGGGCACACACACACACACACACACACACACACACACACACACACACACACACACACACACACACAAGCCACGCCTGCCTCCCTGGAAAAAGGAGGAAAAAACTAAGTTTTTTGGAGGGAAAACGCACGGGAGCCGAAAAGGGGGCCGGCCTGCTTGCCGAGAGAGTCGAGGCGCGGGAAAGTGCACGGAGGGAGCACGGGAACGGGGAGGGGGAGAGAGAGAGACACAGAGACACACAGATGGACGAGAGACGAGACCGGAGAGGAAGGAGCTCCGGTCCACCTCGCTTGCTTGCTAGCTACGTCTGTCTTTTCACCGCTGAGAGAAGGTAGTGCACCGTTCCCGGAGGCGCTGCAATACCGGGCCGATGCGTGGAGAGGACGGAGCAAGCTCCTGATCCAGCTCCCTGTTCCAAAAATCCGTTTAATATGTGGTCCCCCGATGGGGGACGTATCAGATATTAAACTGATAAGAACAGATTTTTTTTTTTTTTTTATGTTTTTATTACAAAAATGACAAACTACAACACACCAAGGTAAGACAACAACAACATTTCCACCATTCAAACAAAAAGAACGAATCAGCCCCCCCTTGGAACAATAGCAACACCCCATATGATATTACACTCCACAGTCAAAATCAAAAATCAGAAAGCCAAAAAGTATAAATAAGACGATATTCATATTAGTTCAAACAGAAAACCTCCAAAACACAGTCACCGAAAATATTTACACAAATTCCTTACATTACCATAATCCCACCCAGTATGCAAAATTAATCCCTCCTCCATCCCCAACATTTCCATTATTATTATAAAACCAAGAAATACAGAAACAAAACCATACACAGAAAAACAATTCAACACCCCAAAGAAATTAACCCCTTCCACCTTTCTTTTGCCGCTGCAAAACCCCACCGCAGGATGTCCCACCGGACACGTCTGCTGACATCGTTTTTGACTTTACGAAATACCGACACGGCTGTAACACTACCGCCGTGCTCCACCAGCTCCTTCCTAGCTGCCCATATATAAAACTTAACTAAACTTAGTATAAACCATAACAAAAATTCTTTATTCCATTTCCTCGCTCCCTTTATTCCTCGAATCACCACCCGGCTCGTTAAAACAAAATCAAGGGCGACTTTCTGCAAGAGCTCCTCGCAGTGACCCCACACCCTTTGGGCGAAAACACAACCCCAGAATACATGTAGTAGGGTCTCCACCTCAGAACAGTCGGGATGCGGGCACCTGTCCTGCCTGGACAATCCGTGCCTGTGGAGCGTGTCCCTCACGGGCAACCTGTTCCAGAGCAACCGCCAGTTGAGGTCCTTGAGTCTGTGTTCTAGACCCACCGGCTGGATCTGCCTCCACTCCTCCTCCGACACCCCCACGACCGCAGGTTCCCCCTTCTCCATAATAACCCTATACATTCGCCTATGATCCGTTGAACCCAAGCCCTTCCTGAACTCCGGATGTTTCTGGAGCCACACCACAGCATGCCTATAATGCCAAGGCAGCTTTTGTGCCTTCGGCGTTGTGTTCGTCCACACTACCAGGTGTTTCATCGTAGCTGCGAACCACAAACGAATAAAACAAACACAGAGGTGATCCGGGTCTTCGTATAGGGTTTTACACAGATGTGCAATGAAAATAGTGTCTAACTTCAACGGGAAGTCCGGAACAGCCCTACCACCCCCCTCCACTGGCCTGCACATGTCCGCCCTCCTTATATACTCATGCGTTCCACTCCACACGAAGTGGAAGACCGCCCTCACCAGGTCTCGGCGGAGCCGAGCAGGCAGGGGGAACACGCAGGCCAAGTGAAGCAGCAGTGGCAGTACGTCCACCTTTAAAACTAGCACTTTCCCCGTGTATGTCAGCGACCTATTCAACCACAGGCCCATCTTTTGCTTAACCTTCCCCATCCTCAGGTCCCAATTGATCCTGGCCGAGTCCTGCGTATGGTAGAGAACTCCCAGAATCTTCACCGGCCCCGTCACCAAGGTAAGACCACCCGCCACATCTTGTCGTTCTTTCCACTTGCCAAAATATTTAACAGTACATTTTGACGTGTTCAAAAAAGCACCTGTCCCTCTGGTCTGACTCTCTACTATCTGTAGTACTTGTGAAAGGCTGCTGTCAGTGGTAAGAAACAACGAAATATCGTCCGCATAGGCAGCTATTTTTGCCTGTGCTCCCCCACTCCCCGGGACCACCACCCCTTCCACCCGGGGATCACCTCGAATCAGATGTAGAAAGGGTTCTATGTAGAGCACGTACAATAAGGGGGACAGAGGGCATCCTTGCCTCACCCCGCACCTGACTGGAATACCCATCCCTAGCTTACCATTAATGCATACCCTTGAGATGACATTGTTATACAAAACCTTGATCCATCTAATGAAGCCTTCGTCCAACCCCACTCTTTTCATCACCTCCCAAAGGAAAGTGTGATGTACCCGATCGAAAGCCTTGTTCTGATCAAGGTTCACAAGCATCATCTCAAGGTTCCTGTCTTCCACCCATTCTATCACGTCTCTGATCAACTGCAGGTTCCACTTTACGTTTCTGCCCTCCACACTGCAGGTTTGATCCCTACTCACCAGATCCGGCATCACCTTCCTCAGCCGTCTCCCCAATACTCTGGCCAAGATCTTATAATCGGTGCAGAGTAATTGGATCGGCCTCCAGTTCTCCAGATCTTCTTTATCCCCTTTCTTATAAACCAGAGACATGATACCAGTCCTCATCGTTCTTCCTAACTCACCCTCCTTCAGGACTTCATTATAGACCTCCAACAGCACCGGTAGTAACCTGTCCCGGAAGGTGACATAAAAATCTGTAGGAAGCCCGTCAATCCCAGGGGTAGTACCTTTTCGCAGGCCACCAATGGCTTCTCCTATCTCCGTCAGTGTTAGATCCCCACACACACCTTCCACACCAACCGTCTTCCTGTCGAAACCCACCAACCACTCATCCCACAAGCTCGCATCCACTGGTTTCTCTGAAAATAAAAACCTGTAAAAATTAGTTGCACACCTCACCATGTCTTCTATATCTCTGACAATGGACCCATCTTCTCTCCTCAGACCCTCAAAGAGAGTCTTCTTCTGTCTGGCTCGGACCGAGCCGAAGAACTGAGCTGAGCACTTCTCCTCGCCCTCCATCAGGGTGCCCTTAAGCCTAAACAAAAAATCCTTCGCTCGCTCTAACCAAAGTTCTTTCAGCCTGAGCTTGAGCTCTGAAACTTTTGCCATATCAAAAGCACCGCCCTGGTTGGAAGCCACATACAGATCTTCAAGTTCCTGCTGCAATCTCTCAAGCTCTCTTCTCTCTGCTACTTTCTTTTGGCAACAGTAGGAAATAGAAGCTTTGGAGATAGCCCTTTTACAGGCCTCCCACCAAAGAACCGCTGTCGGGTACCTCCCCCTCTGTAACTGGAAGCGTTCCAAAAGCGCAACTATCATGCTCTGATAATCGGCTTCCAATAACACTTTCGTGTTCAGCTTCCAGTAATTTGATTTAGGGTCCATACCATCTGGTATCAGATCAACCGACAGCAACAGATGATCTGAAAACCAAACCGGGGTAACCTGTGCCGCCTGTGTCAACCCACGCAGGGTGGTGAAGATATAATCCAGTCTTCTAAAAACACCCCTTCCGTTACTCCATGTGTGCATTCTCCCTCTCTGACTAAGATCTTTATGACCGTCCTTTAAAGAAAACCGTGATATTAATTCCTTAAAACTACCCACACTCGCACCACTCACGTCACACACATCCATATTAAAATCCCCTCCCATCACCACCACCCTATTAGTAAACAGATGTGGCTCAAGATCTCTTAAAAACGCCGCCTGGAGCCGCCTTTCGGCAGGCCCGTAGACAGCTATCAGACGGACCTGCAGTCCGTCCCATACACCATCTACGACCATAAGCCTTCCCGGGACTATGATATTGACATCGTTAGCCGTGAAATTCGGGGTTCCACAAAGGATCCCAATTCCAGACGAGTGCACTCCCCCTACGCTCCACCAAGACTCCCCTTTAACCCAATCTCTCTTAAAGGTGGCAATATCACCTCTCGTGCCTAAATGTACCTCCTGCAGGAAACAAAAGCCGAATTGGCGCGCTTCTAAATATTTAAAGACGCCAATCCGCTTAACATGATTTTTAAGCCCTCTGGCGTTAACCGTACATACTGTGCGACTCATGTTGGATCAAAAGGAGTCCGCAACTGTAACCCGTCTCCCAAACTAAAGTCACTTTGTATTCCGATAGGGCTAAGGACATTCTCCATCCCACTTGGAACCTGCGGGGACCCCTCCCCCAGGGATGATGGACTTACCCCAGGATCATCGGAGGTCAGAAGGTGGGTACCGCCGTCTTTCCCGGACTGTTCTGAGGTCTCCGAAACAGAATCTTCCTGTTCCACCACTATGTCCCCTTGGCCCGGGGGTATGGGGTCATCGAGCGTACTAACCGCGGCTGAGGCTTCCAAGGGGTCAGCCTCCTTACCCAGCTCTTCACCCCCCTCCCTCTGTACCCCTTCCTCCCCACCCCCCCCTTCCCTGCCCCCTTCCCCTTCCCCTTCCCCCTCTACACCCTCCTCCACCCCTTCCTCCTTCCTACCCCCTTTCTTACCCTCCCCCCTCGCCCTCTTTACAGCAATCGCCTTTTTACGTCTCGGCCTTCTCTGTCCACTCTCTCCATCTTCTACCTTCTGGACCTCGACGTCGCTGGTTTCCGAGTCCTCCTCGGAATCTAGGACCTGGAAACGATTGGTCACCGTCTCAAACAAGCACTCGTCAGCCCTCATTCTTCTCTTTTCAGCCGCCGACTTCCTCTTTGTGGCCCTGCTCGGCTGGATGGACCACTCCGGCGACCCCGATTCTGCCTCCTCCACCTGTTCGGCCCATGATGAGGTCCCCGGACGCGCCTCTTCAGGTACCTCGGTCGCCGTTGCTGGCTCCTCTGGTCTATCGCCTCTGTCCTCTCTTACGTCTGCACAAGGCCTCTGGGTGGTCGCAGCCTTCTGCGGTGGTCTGGTCTCGTCTCCCCTCGAGCCCTCCGCCGAGGTCCGCACCACATCAGCAAAACTCCGGCTCTTCCTCGGACAGACCCTGTAAACATGGCCTTCTGCCCCACATAGGTCACATGTCAAAACCTTGGTGCAATCCTTTGTGTCATGAGTTGTGGCCTTACACTTTCGACACACACCACCGGGACAGTTCATAGCCACATGTCCTCTCTGAAAACATTTCTTACATGTCACAGGTTGGCCCGGGTAAAAGAGGTAACCCCTATTAGGCCCTATTGAAAAATAAGCCGGGGGGTGAACCACACCCTCGCCCTCAGACGGCTTAGGTCTCAGCCTCACCGTATAGCGCCTCTTACCAGTCCACACTCTGAGGACGTCTAAATCTTTCTGGCCTTCTCCCTGGACATCCACGAACCTGGATAAAAAGGTAATTATGTCCCTTTCTGGTACCCGGTGGTTAAACAAATGAATTGTCAAAGTCCTGAGTTCCCTGGCGAACAACGGCTCTATCAGGAACTCATTAAGTGGAGCCACCTCCTTTCCCTCGCACACTCTCTCCCAAGCCTTCTCACAAAGTTCGTCGCTCGCGAGAGACAGGTCGTAAATCCCTCGAACCGGGAAGTCTTGCAAACAATCGATGTCCTTCAACTCGATCCCCAAAGCCTTCATCAGGACCACTCGTTCAAACCGCTCACGGTTCATCCAGTCCTTCTTCCTCTCCGCATCCTTCACCACAAAGCGCACTGTGCACCGCATCAGCCCCTCACGGGACAGAGGGTGCACAGCCGCCGGACCGCGGGCCCGCTCACCACCGCCGACCGCCGTCATCTTGGAGGCCCCACTTCGCCCCCTGGGCTCAACCCAGGGCGACTACCCGTGGTGACCTTTGGTGGACGTCTGCTCCGGTCTTCTGGTGGTAAGGATCCGCCCGTCTGGTCTGGTCTGGTTCCGCCGTTCGTCGTCTTCTCCTTCTCCTCCTCGCCTTCGTCGTCTTCACCTTTTGACAAGTCCTCGGACCGCGGTCATGCCACGTATCGTCGGAACTTGGCCAAAAGGCCGAGAAGCGATGCCCGACGCCGGCCTTGGGCGGGCGCGCGGGCGTCCGGCTGGCGCGCAGCGGCGCAGGCCGACGCCTCTGGAGCCCGGTCCGCACGCGGCTGCCGGCCGCCCGGACTCCGCTCTCCCCCTCTCTTGCCTGCCTGCTTGCTCGCCTGCCTGCCCGCCAGTCCCGGGCGGGGGCCCTGCTCTTTGATCTCCTGTCAACGGCCCGACAACGACCGCAGCCGCGGGGGGCGCCAGCCGGCCGGCCTCCTTAGCTTAGGCCCCTCCCACCAGCAGCAGCCGTGCCGAGTGAGCTGCAAGCGAAAGCGGACCGTCGGCACCTGCGGGCAGAGGCAAGGGGCAGCGCTCTCTCGGGAGGGACGGGGACACACACACACCTGCCTGCCTGCCGAAAAAAAGAAAGAAAAGGTGTATATACTAAGTTTTTTGGAGGGAAAACGGCCGGCTGTCGAAAGGGGCCCGCCTGCAAGGACGGGGACACACACACACACACACACACACACACACACACACACACACACACACACACACACAAGCCACGCCTGCCTCCCTGGAAAAAGGAGGAAAAAACTAAGTTTTTTGGAGGGAAAACGCACGGGAGCCGAAAAGGGGGCCGGCCTGCTTGCCGAGAGAGTCGAGGCGCGGGAAAGTGCACGGAGGGAGCACGGGAACGGGGAGGGGGAGAGAGAGAGACACAGAGACACACAGATGGACGAGAGACGAGACCGGAGAGGAAGGAGCTCCGGTCCACCTCGCTTGCTTGCTAGCTACGTCTGTCTTTTCACCGCTGAGAGAAGGTAGTGCACCGTTCCCGGAGGCGCTGCAATACCGGGCCGATGCGTGGAGAGGACGGAGCAAGCTCCTGATCCAGCTCCCTGTTCCAAAAATCCGTTTAATATGTGGTCCCCCGATGGGGGACGTATCAGATATTAAACTGATAAGAACAGATTTTTTTTATGTTTTATTAGAAATCAGTAAAAAACAGTGCTTTCAAAAGTTTACTCTACCCTCCACCTTTACACCCATGTGATCAAGTCCTTCCATCTTTCGCGTGCTGCGGCGAATCCCCATCGGAGGACGTCCCACCGGATCTTCCGTGAGACGTCCCTCTTGACTCTCCTCAAGATGGCCGGCACTGACCTCTCCACGCCGTGTTTGACCAGCTCTGACCTCGCGTCCCACACGTGGAGCTTGGTCAGGCTGATCAGGAGCCACAGGAGAAACGCCGCATTCCATTTTCGGGAACCAGCCACGCCCTTCATCACCGTGTTCAGAGTCAGGAGGGACCCCAGGCCTACCTGTGCGTAGAGGTGCTGGCTGGACTTCCACACCCTCTGCACGAACCCGCACTCCCAAAAGACATGATTTACTGTTTCTTCCCCTGTGCAGCCGTGCCTCGGGCACTGGCTCTTCTTTGACAAGCCATGCGAGCACATGACGGCCCTGACCGCCATTCGACCCCACACGCCGAGCCAGTTCAGGTCCTTTAGTCTGTTATCCAGGCCCTTTGGCTGGGCCTGCTGCCAGATGTCACTGGGCACACCCAGGAGCGCTGGCCTGTCCAGTGCTGTGACCACCTGGTACATCTTCCTATGGCTCAGCGCGATGTCTTTGTCCCGTACCTCTGGATGTGCCCTCAGCCACTGCACTGCGTGTCGGTAGTGCAGTGGGAGCCGCTCGGCCTTCGGGGTCGTGTTGCTCCATGCGGCCAGGTGTCTCATGCTCGCTGCCAGCCAGAGGCTCACGAACCGGCCACACAGGTGGGGCGGGTTTCCGTGCAGGATGACGCACAGGTTGGCAACGAAAACACAGTCCAACTTCACTGGGAAGTTTGGGATCCCTCTGCCTCCTTCCATGGTAGGTCTGCACATGTCTATCCGGCGAATCCGTTCGTATGAGTGGCCCCAAACGAATGCAAAGACTGTTCTTACCAGTTCCTTCCTTTTCCTTTTAGGTAGGGGGTACACTACTGCCAGGTGGAGAAGCAAGGGCAGGATCTCCACCTTCAGCACCAGCGCCTTCCCTATCCATGTCAGGGATCGATGCTGCCAAAGGCCCAGCTTCTGCCTGATCTTCCGGAACCTGGCCTCCCAGTTCAGCCCTGAGGGGTCCAGGGTGTGAAATAGGACCCCCAGGATTTTCACCGGGCCGGCTGTCTCTTTCAGTCCTCCGGTGATCTCCGGTGCATACGACCAGGTTCCAAAAAGCTTCACCAGGCTCTTGGCGCGATTCAGTTGGGCGCCGGTGCCTCTGGAGTAGGCCTCCACGATGTCCAACACTCTCCCCAGACTCCTGTCAGAACTGAGGAAGAGTGTCACGTCATCCGCGTAGGCCGCGGTTTTAGCTTCCTGCCCACCTCCACCTGGCACTTTAATTCCCTCCACTCCGGGATCCTTCCGTAAGGGATCCAGCAGCAGCTCAAGGAAGATGACGTACAGCAGGGGCGAGAGTGGACATCCCTGTCGCACACCACACCTTACCGGAATCCTCCTCCCTACTGCTCCGTTGACTCTTACCCGGGACGTGGCGCCGTTGTAGAGCGCTTCGATCCACCTGACGAAAGCGTCAGGCAGACCCTTCCTCCTTAGGAGTGCCCACAGGGTCTCATGGTGGACCCGGTCGAACGCCTTCGCCTGATCTAGGCTCACCAGCATGAGCGGCAGGCCTCTGTCCTCCACCCAGGCGATGGTGTCCCGGATCAGCTGCAGGTTCCAGCTGATCTTCCGGCCTGCCACGCCACATGTCTGGTCCGCCCCGACCAGCTCCGGCATCACCGTTCTCAGACGGCCGCCCAGCACCCTGGCCAAGATCTTATAGTCCGTGCACAGGAGCTGGATCGGCCTCCAGTTTCCCAGGTCCGCCTTGTCTCCTCCCTTGTAGATCAGGGTCACGACGCCGGTCTTCATAGAGAGGCCCAGTTCATTGCTGTCCAGGGCCTCATTGAAGACCTGCACCAGAAAGGGCTCTAGCTGGTCCCAGAAGGTGCGGTAGAACTCCGCTGGTAGGCCGTCGACTCCGGGGACGGTCCCCTTCTTCAAACCAAACAATGCTGTCTTGATTTCCGCCCCCGTCACAGGCCCGACCAGCGAGGCGGGATCGTCCACCGCCTTCTCGACACCCTCCAGGAGCCTCTCCTTGGTGCTGGCGTCGATCTCCTTCTCCTGAAACAAGGTAGCGTAAAACCCTGTGGCACACTCCAGCATCCCGGGTAAGTCCGTGACTGCAGTCCCATCTTCGCGCCGCAAGCTTTCGAAGCAGCAGCGCTCCTGCTGCCTTCTCACGGCGCTGAAGAATTGGGGAGAGCACTGTTCTTCTCCCTCCTTCCAAACTCCCCGCAGCCTGAAAAGAAAGTTCTTTGCTCTCTGCAGCCACGTGTCTCTAAGCAGGCTCCTGACGATGGCAATCTTCTCGCCGTTGAAGGCGCCCCCCTGATTCAGTTGCTCGTACAGTGCTTCTAGCTCCTCTTGGAGCTGGGCGCACTGGCGTTCCTCCAGACTCCGCCGGATCCAGCAGTATCGCCTGGTGACCGTCGCGAGAGTCTGTTTACACGATTCCCACCAGTGCACCGCCGAGCTAAAGAGCTCTCTTCTCCTCCCCAGGTCTTTCAGCACTGTCCCAATCTTCCTTCGGTATCTCTCCTCTTGTAGAACCTGTTTGTTCAGCTTCCAGTACCCAGCCTGGAAGCGCGGGTCCTCAACACCGAAGGAGATCGTGAGCAGCTGGTGATCCGAGAACCAGGTAGGGGTCACTTGCCTGCTTAATGTTGTCCACTTCACAGTAGAGAGGATGTAGTCGAGGCGTCGAAAACTCCCTCTCCCGTTGTCCCAGGTGTGGTGTGCGACGCTCTGAAACCCGTCTCGAAGGCCGAAGTCCGCGATCAAGGACCTCAACAGATGAACTCCCTGTCCGTGCGGGTCTCCCAGGTCGATGTTGAAGTCGCCGCCGACAATCAGCTCCCTGTTGGTATACAGCACGGGCTCCAGGTCTTTCAAAAAGGAGCCCTGCTGCCTTCTGTCTGCTGGGGCGTACACGTTGACTAACCTTATCTTCACTCCCCTCCAGGTTCCGTCCACCACCAGCAGACGTCCGGGAATCACTGAGCTGACTGTTTGGGCGGCGAACCCTGGCAGGCCGCACAGGATACCCACGCCAGAAGAGTTCACCCCTCCGACGCTCCACCACGAGGGACCCCTCCTCCACTCCCTCTGAAGGGTCCTCACGTCGTCGAGGTCCTTGAGATGGACTTCCTGCAGAAAGGTCACATCCAGCTTCCTTCGAGACAGGTAGGAAAACACTGCCACTCTCTTCTCCTGCTTCCTCAGACCCCTCACGTTAGCTGTTGCAACTGTGAGGGTCATGGCGGGTCTTGAGGGAGACTGTCACTCTCCATTCCCTCCGAGCGGCTGGAATCCGGAGAGCTCGCCGTCCCTGCTGTACTTCCTGAGCTGCCATCCTCCGTGTCCATGAACTGGACTGGGGTATCCGGGGCCTCTTGCTCGGGAGTAAGCGGTGCAGGCAGGCAGGCGACTACAGGGCTGCCTTCGTCTGTCACGTTGCCCGACACTGAAAAGACGGCCATCGGTACCGCCCCTGACCCCTGCCCTGGGGGGAGAGATTCCGAGGTGCTTTCGGCCTCAGAGTCGCTCAAGGCCGACGAGACTCCCTCCTCCTCTTCCATCCCCTCAGAGTCTGCGAGGTCTCCCGGGTCTTCCTCCTGGCCTTCCTCCTCGACCGTCTTCTTCTTCTTTTCCTGCGTCTCTTGCCGGCGTTTTCCTGCCCGCAGCCTCTTCGTCTTCCTCTTCTGCCCCGCGCTCTGCAGGGCCACCATCCCCTCCTCCTCTGCTGGCGCCGGTGCAGGCGCAGTTCTTCCCCCGCCCATCAGGGGGCGCCCCTTCCTCACCACTTCCGCCCAGGTTCCAGCCCCTCCGTCCGCTCCCCGCGATGTTCCCGGTCGTTCGCTGTCCGATCCCCGGGCTGCCTCCCGCTGCTCCATGTCTGAGCCCCACGATGTTCCTGGACGCTCACCCTCCTCTTCTCCCTGGCGCTCCTCCTCCTCCTGTTCCCGTCCCTGTTTCCTTCCTCCCCTCTTTTCTCCCTTACCGGGGGGCCTGCTGCTCGTCGGCCGGCCTTCCCCCTCGCTGGCCTCATCCGCCTGCCTGATCCACTCCTTAACTGCCTCCTCCGTGGCCGCCTTCTCCGTGGCCGTTCTCTCCTTGGCCGTCCTCTCCGTGGCCGCGCCCCTCTTGCTGCACTGCCGGAAAAGGTGGCCTCTGTCCCCGCACAGGGAGCACTCCTTCACCTGGCAGTCTCGGGTGTGGTGTCCCGGGCGGCCGCACTTCCCACACTTCTCCGCCGTACATGCCCCCTCACGGTGCCCGGTGGTCCGACACTTCCTGCAAAAGTCAGGCTGGTCCCAGTAAAACATGTACCCCCTACCTCCTCCGATTGCGAATGTGGCCGGTGGGTGGCTGTATCCATCCTTGGAGTTCTTGTCCCGCCTCAGTTCCACCAGGTACCGACGCTTTCCCGTCCACACAGTGCGTGTGTCGCTGAGCACCAAAGGCCCAGTTCTCACATCCACATACCTGCTCAGGAAGGTAGTCACGTCGGCATCCGTCACAAAGGGGTCAAACATGTGCAAAACCACCCACCTCTTGCTGTCGCACTGCAATCCACCACACTCATACTCCCGGAATCCGCCGCTCTTAATGATGTCGTTGCATTTCCCTACCATTCTTTTGTGGGTGTCCGCACTGATGAAGGTGGTATCGATGAACTTCTGTGGCTGGTTCCCCTGCACGCACTTGATCTCTGCTGCCTTCAGCCCCAAAGCACCAAACAGGACATCATCCTCAAATTGCTCCCTTCCCGGTGGCGCCGTCTCCGGTTTCCAATGGAAGCGGAGGGTCCACTTGATGCTGGGGTCCTTCCCAGCCCTCCTCGCCTCTCCTGGCTCTGCAGCCATGGTTGGGAGCAGCCTTTCGGCCGCCAAACAGCCAAGAGATGCAAAGCCGGGTAGAAAAAGAAAATCAAAGGTTCCGACGTCCAAAAGGCAAAAAACGTAATCCAAAAGCAATCCGGGTCAATCCAAGGCAATCCAAAACGTGTCTCCGCAACGCTGTCCTCTCGGTCTCCTCTCACGGTCTCTCCGCCGCCGCCCTTCTCGTCCCCCAGCCAAGTCTTCAAGCCGCGGGCCTGCCACGTACTTTTCCGATCTTAGCCGAAAGGCCGAGAAGCGATGCCCGACGCCGGCCTTGGGCGGGCGCGCGGGCGTCCGGCTGGCGCGCAGCGGCGCAGGCCGACGCCTCTGGAGCCCGGTCCGCACGCGGCTGCCGGCCGCCCGGACTCCGCTCTCCCCCTCTCTTGCCTGCCTGCTTGCTCGCCTGCCTGCCCGCCAGTCCCGGGCGGGGGCCCTGCTCTTTGATCTCCTGTCAACGGCCCGACAACGACCGCAGCCGCGGGGGGCGCCAGCCGGCCGGCCTCCTTAGCTTAGGCCCCTCCCACCAGCAGCAGCCGTGCCGAGTGAGCTGCAAGCGAAAGCGGACCGTCGGCACCTGCGGGCAGAGGCAAGGGGCAGCGCTCTCTCGGGAGGGACGGGGACACACACACACCTGCCTGCCTGCCGAAAAAAAGAAAGAAAAGGTGTATATACTAAGTTTTTTGGAGGGAAAACGGCCGGCTGTCGAAAGGGGCCCGCCTGCAAGGACGGGGACACACACACACACACACACACACACACACACACACACACACACACACACACACACACACACACACAAGCCACGCCTGCCTCCCTGGAAAAAGGAGGAAAAAACTAAGTTTTTTGGAGGGAAAACGCACGGGAGCCGAAAAGGGGGCCGGCCTGCTTGCCGAGAGAGTCGAGGCGCGGGAAAGTGCACGGAGGGAGCACGGGAACGGGGAGGGGGAGAGAGAGAGACACAGAGACACACAGATGGACGAGAGACGAGACCGGAGAGGAAGGAGCTCCGGTCCACCTCGCTTGCTTGCTAGCTACGTCTGTCTTTTCACCGCTGAGAGAAGGTAGTGCACCGTTCCCGGAGGCGCTGCAATACCGGGCCGATGCGTGGAGAGGACGGAGCAAGCTCCTGATCCAGCTCCCTGTTCCAAAAATCCGTTTAATATGTGGTCCCCCGATGGGGGACGTATCAGATATTAAACTGATAAGAACAGATACTACACTTGATCTTAGCCAAAAGGCCGAGAAGCGATGCCCGACGCCGGCCTTGGGCGGGCGCGCGGGCGTCCGGCTGGCGCGCAGCGGCGCAGGCCGACGCCTCTGGAGCCCGGTCCGCACGCGGCTGCCGGCCGCCCGGACTCCGCTCTCCCCCTCTCTTGCCTGCCTGCTTGCTCGCCTGCCTGCCCGCCAGTCCCGGGCGGGGGCCCTGCTCTTTGATCTCCTGTCAACGGCCCGACAACGACCGCAGCCGCGGGGGGCGCCAGCCGGCCGGCCTCCTTAGCTTAGGCCCCTCCCACCAGCAGCAGCCGTGCCGAGTGAGCTGCAAGCGAAAGCGGACCGTCGGCACCTGCGGGCAGAGGCAAGGGGCAGCGCTCTCTCGGGAGGGACGGGGACACACACACACCTGCCTGCCTGCCGAAAAAAAGAAAGAAAAGGTGTATATACTAAGTTTTTTGGAGGGAAAACGGCCGGCTGTCGAAAGGGGCCCGCCTGCAAGGACGGGGACACACACACACACACACACACACACACACACACACACACACACACACACACACACACACAAGCCACGCCTGCCTCCCTGGAAAAAGGAGGAAAAAACTAAGTTTTTTGGAGGGAAAACGCACGGGAGCCGAAAAGGGGGCCGGCCTGCTTGCCGAGAGAGTCGAGGCGCGGGAAAGTGCACGGAGGGAGCACGGGAACGGGGAGGGGGAGAGAGAGAGACACAGAGACACACAGATGGACGAGAGACGAGACCGGAGAGGAAGGAGCTCCGGTCCACCTCGCTTGCTTGCTAGCTACGTCTGTCTTTTCACCGCTGAGAGAAGGTAGTGCACCGTTCCCGGAGGCGCTGCAATACCGGGCCGATGCGTGGAGAGGACGGAGCAAGCTCCTGATCCAGCTCCCTGTTCCAAAAATCCGTTTAATATGTGGTCCCCCGATGGGGGACGTATCAGATATTAAACTGATAAGAACAGATTTTTTTTTTTTTTTTATGTTTTTTATTACAAAAATAACAAACTACAACACACCAAGGTAAGACAACAACAACATTTCCACCATTCAAACAAAAAGAACAAATCAGCCCCCCCTTGGAACAATAGCAACACCCCATATGATATTACACTCCACAGTCAAAATCAAAAATCAGAAAGCCAAAAAGTATAAATAAGACAATATTCATATGAGTTCAAACAGAAAACCCCCAAAACACAGTCACCGAAAATATTTACCCAAATTCCTTACATTACCATAATCCCGCCCAGTATGCAAAATTAATCCCTCCTCCATCCCCAACATTTCCATTATTATTATAAAACCAAGAAATACAGAAACAAAACCATACACAGAAAAACAATTCAACACCCCAAAGAAATTAACCCCTTCCACCTTTCTTTTGCCGCTGCAAAACCCCACCGCAGGATGTCCCACCGGACACGTCTGCTGACATCGTTTTTGACTTTACGAAATACCGACACGGCTGTAACACTACCGCCGTGCTCCACCAGCTCCTTCCTAGCTGCCCATATATAAAACTTAACTAAACTTAGTATAAACCATAACAAAAATTCTGTATTCCATTTCCTCGCTCCCTTTATTCCTCGAATCACCACCCGGCTCGTTAAAACAAAATCAAGGGCGACTTTCTGCAAGAGCTCCTCGCAGTGACCCCACACCCTTTGGGCGAAAACACAACCCCAGAATACATGTAGTAGGGTCTCCACCTCAGAACAGTCGGGACGCGGGCACTTGTCCTGCCTGGACAATCCATGCCTGTGGAGCGTGTCCCTCACGGGCAACCTGTTCCAGAGCAACCGCCAGTTGAGGTCCTTGAGTCTGTGTTCTAGACCCACCGGCTGGATCTGCCTCCACTCCTCCTCCGACACCCCCACGACCGCAGGTTCCCCCTTCTCCATAGTAACCCTATACATTTGCCTGTGGTCCGTTGAACCCAAGCCCTTCCTGAACTCCGGATGTTTCTGGAGCCACACCACAGCATGCCTATAATGCCAAGGCAGCTTTTGTGCCTTCGGCGTTGTGTTCGTCCACACTACCAGGTGTTTCATCGTAGCTGCGAACCACAAACGAATAAAACAAACACAGAGGTGATCCGGGTCTTCGTATAGGGTTTTACACAGATTTGCAATGAAAATAGTGTCTAACTTCAACGGGAAGTCCGGAACAGCCCTACCACCCCCCTCCACTGGCCTGCACATGTCTGCCCTCCTTATATACTCATGCGTTCCACTCCAAACGAAGTGGAAGACCGCCCTCACCAGGTCTCGGCGGAGCCGAGCAGGCAGGGGGAACACGCAGGCCAAGTGTAGCAGCAGTGGCAGTACGTCCACCTTTAAAACTAGCACTTTCCCCGTGTATGTCAGCGACCTATTCAACCACAGGCCCATCTTTTGCTTAACCTTCCCCATCCTCAGGTCCCAATTGATCCTGGCCGAGTCCTGCGTATGGTAGAGAACTCCCAGAATCTTCACCGGCCCCGTCACCAAGGTAAGACCACCCGCCACATCTTGTCGTTCTTTCCACTTGCCAAAATATTTAACAGTACATTTTGACGTGTTCAAAAAAGCACCTGTCCCTCTGGTCTGACTCTCTACTATCTGTAGTACTTGTGAAAGGCTGCTGTCAGTGGTAAGAAACAACGAAATATCGTCCGCATAGGCAGCTATTTTTGCCTGTGCTCCCCCACTCCCCGGGACCACCACCCCTTCCACCCGGGGATCACCTCGAATCAGATGTAGAAAGGGTTCTATGTAGAGCACGTACAATAAGGGGGACAGAGGGCATCCTTGCCTCACCCCGCACCTGACTGGAATACCCATGCCTAGCTTACCATTAATGCATACCCTTGAAATGACATTGTTATACAAAACCTTGATCCATCTAATGAAGCCTTCGTCCAACCCCACTCTTTTCATCACCTCCCAAAGGAAAGTGTGATGTACCCGATCGAAAGCCTTGTTCTGATCAAGGTTCACAAGCATCATCTCAAGGTTCCTGTCTTCCACCCATTCTATCACGTCTCTGATCAACTGCAGGTTCCACTTTACGTTTCTGCCCTCCACACTGCAGGTTTGATCCCTACTCACCAGATCCGGCATCACCTTCCTCAGCCGTCTCCCCAATACTCTGGCCAAGATCTTATAATCGGTGCAGAGTAATTGGATCGGCCTCCAGTTCTCCAGATCTTCTTTATCCCCTTTCTTATAAACCAGCGACATGATACCAGTCCTCATCGTTCTTCCTAACTCACCCTCCTTCAGGACTTCATTATAGACCTCCAACAGCACCGGTAGTAACCTGTCCCGGAAGGTGACATAAAAATCTGTAGGAAGCCCGTCAATCCCAGGGGTAGTACCTTTTCGCAGGCCACCAATGGCTTCTCCTATCTCCGTCAGTGTTAGATCCCCACACACACCTTCCACACCAACCGTCTTCCTGTCGAAACCCACCAACCACTCATCCCACAAGCTCGCATCCACTGGTTTCTCTGAAAATAAAAACCTGTAAAAATTAGTTGCACACCTCACCATGCCTTCTATATCTCTGACAATGGACCCATCTTCTCTCCTCAGACCCTCAAAGAGAGTCTTCTTCTGTCTGGCTCGGACCGAGCCGAAGAACTGAGCTGAGCACTTCTCCTCGCCCTCCATCAGGGTGCCCTTAAGCCTAAACAAAAAATCCTTCGCTCGCTCTAACCAAAGTTCTTTCAGCCTGAGCTTGAGCTCTGAAACTTTTGCCATATCAAAAGCACCGCCCTGGTTGGAAGCCACATACAGATCTTCAAGTTCCTGCTGCAATCTCTCAAGCTCTCTTCTCTCTGCTACTTTCTTTTGGCAACAGTAGGAAATAGAAGCTTTGGAGATAGCCCTTTTACAGGCCTCCCACCAAAGAACCGCTGTCGGGTACCTCCCCCTCTGTAACTGGAAGCGTTCCAAAAGCGCAACTATCATGCTCTGATAATCGGCTTCCAATAACACTTTCGTGTTCAGCTTCCAGTAATTTGATTTAGGGTCCATACCATCTGGTATCAGATCAACCGACAGCAACAGATGATCTGAAAACCAAACCGGGGTAACCTGTGCCGCCTGTGTCAACCCACGCAGGGTGGTGAAGATATAATCCAGTCTTCTAAAAACACCCCTTCCGTTACTCCATGTGTGCATTCTCCCTCTCTGACTAAGATCTTTATGACCGTCCTTTAAAGAAAACCGTGATATTAATTCCTTAAAACTACCCACACTCGCACCACTCACGTCACACACATCCATATTAAAATCCCCTCCCATCACCACCACCCTATTAGTAAACAGATGTGGCTCAAGATCTCTTAAAAACGCCGCCTGGAGCCGCCTTTCGGCAGGCCCGTAGACAGCTATCAGACGGACCTGCAGTCCGTCCCATACACCATCTACGACCATAAGCCTTCCCGGGACTATGATATTGACATCGTTAGCCGTGAAATTCGGGGTTCCACAAAGGATCCCAATT
>NW_028296818.1:0-29991 GCF_055471065.1 Atractosteus spatula | reverse complement strand
AACTCAGTGTTTAAACTTGTTTCCACAAGGCTGTACCTTTAAACTGTTGCTTGGTATGACTGCGGACCAGCAATTGACTTTAAGTTGTCTTGTGTCTTCCACAAACGCAGCAGAAAGTTAATTCTCTGCTCAAGGATCGTGGTATATTTATATGATACAGTATACAGTATATACAGAAGCAGCCATTCAAGGTTCACAGTACAAACCCGTACCGCACGCAACTAACCACAAGCATATGCCGCGGTAAGTGATTGGCTGTCCAAAAATACAGACAGGGGCACTCGTGGTGCATTGGTCAGTAGTGAAAAGATTTAATCATTTAATCTCTTTACTGTGCACATTTTAATCTGCTTAGTATTGAATATTTATATGGAATTTTACCACTAAAGGGAAATTTTAGTAGCTGAGCATAAAAAGAAGAGGAACATAACGCATCTGAAGGTCATAAACGATATTAATTTAGGAACATAAACATATTACTGTATGCAAACTGTACTGTATATGGCTGGTCTTGGTATTTTAAAGAAAAAATACACACCAGTATTCCATTTCTCCCTAAACATTTTAAGCATCAAAGTCTTACAGTACATGTGGTTATTTTGAAACGTTTTTACTTGCTCCTTCTGACCATATTACTGTACATTTATATACTTTGTGAAAAATTGATCTTTTTAACCTTTGCTAATACGCTCGTTATCGAATAAACAAAAGCATACTTTTAGAATTGGATAAATAGGGAATAAAAAATGGATTTGTGTATCTAAATAAATTAATAACGGTATAACTATAGTTCTATATTGATATGTGTATTGCTGTTTCAGTGGATGTCTTATGATTCGCCTTGGTGGCGTAACAGCTTAAGTGACTGATGTATAAGCATGAGGTTGGATGTTTCAATCCAGCAAACTCTGTGAGTTTTCTTTTAACAAATAAACATTTCTTTGAAAAACTTAAATAGCAAATATTATGGACACTACAGTATATTGACATTTTTTATATTGCTAAATATCACATGTTCGTACTGTATGTACACAGCGGTACCACAGGTTGTAGGGCGTAAATCCACATGAGCCCGAAAGCCCTACATTAACGTTGTGCATTTGCCTGGCGCTGCGCGGTTTACATCTCTCTCTGCAGGAGTGCTGGCTGTGCCGAATTAAACCGGTTTCACTGTTTTTTTCAAAGTAGGATAGGACGAGTCTTCCAGCAAAAGACACTCCACCTTCCCCCACGGACACATGTTTTCTTAGTAAAACAGGTTCACAGTGCGAAGCTGTGTCAGTCTTATGTGTAAAGAAAATCGGTTTGAACACCATGGGGGCTGTTTTTAATAAGCTGCTGAGTAAAGAATAGGAATTTTCCTGCTGTCAGCAGTATTGTGTATATAGTTTTTTTGTACAGGCTGTGAAAAGTTTCACAAAAAGAGGTCTTTAAAATTAGGCTGGTCAAATGATTATTTTAATTCTTAAAAAATAAATAAAAAACAAGATATAATGATGTGTTCCTACTTAGACATTGCACGACTTTAAAAGCTTAAAAAACAGGTTTCGATAGTTAATAACCACTTGATTTTTCTTCCTCGTGATCAGCTTAGAATCTCTGTTTACACTGTAAGGTTTTTACTACTTAATTAAACGTTTAAAATACACGAATTTCATAAAAACAACACACGTATCGAATAAAAAAAAATATTCTGTTATCTTCCTGGTATGTAGAACAGATCAGCAGGTTTTTTTCCCCCTATCAGAGGCTCTGAAAACAGTGTTCTGCCCACTGCACTGTGTCAGAGGGAGAGGTAGCATTGGAAAGGAGAAAGCGCGGAGCTCAATAATGCACAATGGCTGTGAAGCACCAATTGCGTTCATAACTTAGTGTTTAAAATTAAACAACGTAAATAATTTTCTTTGACTTCTAAGTCCCTTTATTATCATCAAGCACAGGTTTCTTCTTCGATACCATCGTTAGACAAAGCAGGAACTTATTGTACATTACATGTGGAAAGATTACAGATTACAGATTTTAATCGTCTTTAATTTTGTTATACATTTTAGAAAAGTTTCATCTACGCATACACCACAAAACTATTTTCGATTGTATTTCTGAATGCTATGTATAAAAAACTTTTGAATGGCTGCATCTGTATTACAGACATTTACAACAAAGACATATCATAAAACATTTACATATATTGTTAAGTTATTACTTTAAATATATACTTTAAATTACTGTAAATATATTACTTTATTTTATATAACACCTTTACAACTGGCATCTCAAAGCAATACAGGATTCTGGCTATCAAATTCTGAACATATTGGAGATTGCTCAGTGTGGAGTTAAATAACCTAGTGAACAGGTTGTGCATCTATTAATTGTATTGAAAAAAGCCTTTCTTGATTTCTCTAGTTCCTAGTTTCTCTATGTTCCCTTTAAAATAAACGATTATCCCACAATGCTGTGTACTACATGGCCGGTAGGGAAACTAAAGGGAAACTTTAGTAGCTGAGCATAAAAAGAAGAGAAGCATAAAGCGTGTGATGGTCATAAACTATATTAATTTAGGAACTGCATCAGAGATATTTTTTTAACTGCACTACATTGGGGAGAATCAGTATAGCTTACATTTATATAGAATGTATAGAAATACATTTTTCCTGCATCAAAGTTTAACTCGTTCAGAGTGCCCTACATTACAGACCCAGTGCTGCAAGGTAGCAATGCTAACCACTTCACCACCGTTAAAAATGGATGGATATCTTAGTTATCTTTCTAATTCACAGGTTTGCATGCATAATTTAATTTTGAGAGCCACTGAGACATCTGGTACTACTGTTGTATTTATGAAAAAAAACATACAAAAAGCATACTAACAACTGTGCCATCCTATTCCTTAGTTAACAAATTTTATTTTTATAAACAGTTAACATTTTTAGCAAAATATTTTGAATTATATTTACCCTATTTTTTCTTTAATTTTGTATTTAACTTATTTTATGATAGAAAGATTAAATGTATATTTGAACAATAAAAATATGGTATTACAAGATGTGGGGAAAAGTGCAACAATTTATTACAGTGCTAAATTTAATATTATTGATTACTAATAGTTTATGCTAACACCTAACTTTCTTAAGTAGATGTATTAAAAACAGGTGGGTAGCTGCGTCAGCATGCGTAGGCTGCAAAGGAACAAGTAATAGGTTTATTCCATGCTGAAAAAAAGAAGAAAGAGAACACAACGTTTCGGCCGTGGAGCCTTCTTCAGGTATTAAAAACAGGTTTGCCCAGCCTAAGAGGTGGGGTCAGCTGACACTCCTCCATACACTCAAGTGAAAAATTAATAATGCCAATGTAAACGTCAAATTCTCTCTCGCTTTGGCGAATGAGAATTCTGTCTGGCATTGCCAGATTTTGAAAAAATAAAAGTATTTTAATCAAGATGGGGGCAAGGAAGTCTTATCTATGACACCCTCCCTTATAAAATTAATGTGAAACAAACAAAAACTAAAAATAAGATACAATCTACAGACATTCACAACATAGACATATCATAAAACATTTACATATATTGTTAAATTATTACTTTAAATATATACATTGAGTTACTGAAACAGCTCGTTAATAAAATGGTCGCAATTTTGTTCTTATTTGGAGGCAGGGATATTCTGACAACAATTGATTTAAAGACGATCTGTCAAAGTGCAATGAAATACAATGTTGTTGTTGTTGTTATTGCTGTTTTTATCCTGTAAAGCGCTTTGAGAAGCCACCTTGAAAGGTGCTATATAAAGGCGCTATATAAGGGTGCTGATTCTTATGGAATGTGTTTCTTTCTTCTTTTTTTCAGCATGGAATAAACCTATTACTTGATTCTAATGGAAGCCCGATTCCACCAGGGATTAAAAAAAAAACACACACTCTCTTGTTTCAAGCACCATGTCTCTTCCCGATAAAAAGAGGAAACTTTTTACACTTTAACTCTTCAGTTCACAGCTAAATTTCACCAGAGCCACTCACTAATAGTTTATGCCAACACCTAACTTTCTTAACACACAGCGGTCCCCCCAGGTTCCAGTTAGTGCGTGATTACGCATCAGTGAAAAACCGGAGGTTTAAATAAAAAGAATTAGCTCACTGATAGTTTTATGTGGAGGCTGTGAACATTTTCACAAGTCATGGTCTTCAAAGTGCATTTGTTTTGAAGGCTTTCTGTGTTTCCCTTCCAAATATATGGACAGAAGAATATTCGAGCGTGGTCAAATAAATGGCTTAAAAACAACATAGTGAAGGCTGTGAGTTATGTGAGTCAGATTAAGAATGAATAAAAGCATTTTATTAAAAACGCGTTTGCGTTTGTCTGGGTGCTGTAAGAAAACACATTCCATAAGAATCAGCGCCTTTATATAGCGCCTTTAAAGGTGGCTTCTCAAAGCGCTTTACAGGATGAAAACAACAATAACAACAACAACAATATTGTATTTCATTGCACATTGACAGATCGTCTTTAAATTAATTGTTGATTTAAAGTTTGACAGTAAATGTTTATATTGTAACGCATACAGCCTCCATTTCTTTATTAAATTTTTAAAAATTGTTTGCGCAGTCTAAGGGGGGGGGTCTGCTCTCATTGACAGCTGACACTCCTCCATACACTTAAGTGAAAAATTAATAATGCCAATGTAAACATAGTATTTACAATTTGTTGATAATAAAAATGTTAAGTTCTCTAAAGCTTTCTCAGTCAAGTACGATAGTTTACCCATGGAGCTGTGTAAGCATGCGAAGGCAGCAAAATATCAGCTAAATTTGAAGATGTGACACCGAAAATATTATTAATAACCTTTTAAATCTGAAGGGAGATCTAAACGGACCCCCACACGATCAGAGGGCAAGACGGTGATTATTCATTGTTATTAAAAAATGACTTAGATTCGAACATGTTGTGATATTTAGAAATATAAAAAAGTCAGTTAATTGTCCATAATATTGCTGTTTTATTTTTTCAAAGAAATGTTTGTTAAAAGAAAATTCATAGCACTAGCTGGATTCAAACAGCCTACCTCTCACTTAGAAGTCAGGCACTTAGACCATCACACCACTCACATGATGAGTGGAAAATTAAATCTTTTCGTTTTCAAAGAATGTGGACCAGGGTAATACTTTGAGTTTACAGCTTGTCCAAGGTCATCCATTATTAATACTATTAGTATTATCTTTGGTAAAGACTTTGATGGCGACAGCTCAAACGCTGTACATGAGAGGTTGAGCTTTATTAGCTCCAGCTTGCGGAAATTCCAGATACTATTATTTTACTTGCGGTGCCATGCGGTATTATGCAAGAATATACGGTATTAATACAGTATTATACGGTAACGAGTTATACTGCGACAAGCGTTATAACGCAGTATCGCCCGCTTGTTTTGAATGGCTGCTTCTGTAACTCCACCTGGCGGTTTTATAAGGTGATTCCGGATACTATTAACATAATCTAATTTCCAAGAGGTAAAATGCGGTATGACGTGAAATGACTTGTTATGACGCTTGTTTGATGCAACATGCCCACTGCGTTGTACCGCAGTGTACCCCGCTTATTTTGAATGGCTGTATCTGTAGGACAAAATATTTAATCTCCGCATCAAAGCATGAAAAATGATGTTGGAAGGCTTTAATATTGGATAAATTGAAAGCACTGGTCAGTTGAATTTACAGATTCCCTCTTGCATTATTTTAAGAGCTCATCTCACATTGATTGAAACACTTGTGTGTGTGTTTTTTTTTTAAGTATGAATACTTATTCAATCAGTTATTTTCTGGTTTATATCCATAATTCATTTGGCAGGATCTGTAGAATTGGCTACACTTCGATATTATAAAGTATTTTGTGCAGATCAATGGCATAAAATCCCAATTAAATACTCAATGATTCCATATTGTAACCCAATAATACATAAATATATCCAACGGGAGTGAATACTTTTGATAGATAATGTATTAATTATATAAATAATGAGGCAGCAGCAGAGTGAATTCTGAGGTTTACAGAAATATTTGGGCCATTATTTTGAAGAAATTACTTCCATCACCACCATCAGAATGACAGTGACCTGAAACACACCATCCCAGCAAACCTCGAGTTATCTCAGACAGTCCAAGTCAAATCCAATTGAGCAGCATTTAATATAATGGGGGGGGGGGGGGAATAGAAAGAATGGACAAAACTATCCTGTTTTGCTCATTAAAACATCTTATTAAAGCATCTCAAGTGATTACGTTTTTAACTTAAAGTGGATGTGTCTCGGTACTTATGGTGACTTGAAATCAATGGAACACAAAGTAAGTTGTTGTTATAATCTGATCAAACGTATGCATAACTTACCCAGAAATAACATATGGATGATTTACCAGGAATAAAATAACTCCCCAGCGTTATGCAAGATTTACATAAATCCAACATTATGTAAAATCCTGACCTGGGCGAAATAAAGACTTATTAAATATGAATTTTCTTTTAGCTTTATTTACACATTTTAACAGACAGCCTCCAAGTAAAAACCAAATGCTCCTACCTTCTGAAAGTACAAACTGAAAACCTTGAAAAATGGGCTGAATTATTCTAATTATTTCCATAATCTTAGATGTAGAAGTCAGACATGTTGGTCTGTAATCACACTTGGGTCAGTTTCTTCACTCTTCTTGTGGCTGGGCTCTATACTGGCAGTGAGCCTGACTGGAGCAGCTGTTGGCTCATCAGAACCCCTTCACTGCAGAACATTATTGTGCTCTTCTGCCATGCCTTCCTGATTTTCTTGTTGAATAACCTCATGCCTTACAGGAGAGTCAGGGCAAGCTATAGGATCACCTTATATTCTGCATTTTATTGAATACTCTGGTGAGATTCTGCCTTGTTAGAGTATTCATTAATTTTAATTGATTAAAAAAACAATATAATCATCTCTTACAGGTGGTTAGTAATTTTTAAGTTAAAAAAAAGTTTCCTTAACTCAGTATATCTTGAGGAGAAGGGGACACAGAATCTCAGTCTGGTTACCAAAAAAAAAATTGTTCAAATATTTAGTTTGTTAGTTTACAGTTTTCTTTCCTACTGATGGCAGAGCTGAAATCCGATGGAAGTAGATCCCAGACACAGTCCAATGTTCTAAGCAAGCCTTCCTTCAAGCCAATTGAAAACCAGTTCAAGAGGCTTACACATTAAGCACTAATACCTTCAACACTGTGCTATGGTTTACCTGTTCTAGAGAATTACCTTTATCAGTTCATGTGATATGAATGTCATGAATGTGAACTCAACAATCTTTCCTTTCTGGTGTGAGATAATAGCAATTTATTTAGGTTCTAGGACTCACAGAATACAAAGAGATTTCACTTCTGACAGCTTAGTCTTTCCTGTTGTACATGCAAAGATGTTCTTTCTATCCAAGATCCAAAACTGTATGAGATGTATCCGATTTGTTTGACTTTTAGTGCTGTCCTAAAATTATACAATCATTATTTTCATTTGAACTAACCTTTCATTTTTTTAATAATCCTGTCCTGTTGTATATTGAATCGACAAAACACTGTGATTAATGAATACAAAGTTTTGCTATTTTTTACTGGTGCTTGTACTGTATTACAGGGGTTGTCATGCATTAAGATTCCAAAACAAAAAAATTTAAAATTTCTGAAATTCTCACTGAACTTAATGAACATAAAAGGTATCAGTCATTCACTTGAGAACTATACATGTGTTTATAAAGACACATTTTCTAAAGATTGTGTACATCTTTAAACATTGATATTCACAGGCTACGTTTTTTGTTAATGTGCTTTATGCTGTTGGAGTAAAGCACTTAAAATGTTTTCATTTAGGGTCTGATGATATAAGCAAGACTGTGTTTTCTGAACTTGGCACCCTTCACCTGGACCCTTTGCTTAAAGACTCCTTGAAGGTAAATGTCATTAAATTAAAAACTTCTTATTGAATTGTTTGGTCCACCGGTTTACTGAAAGACCTATTACAGAATAGTGGTACTATTGATACAGATGCAGCCATTCAAAATGGCGGTACAAACCCGCAGTACGGTAATCTACCCACAAGCCACCGCAGGGCACCGTAGGGCACCACGATAAGTGATTGGGTGGCCAAAATGACCGACAGGGGCACTCGTGGTGCATTGGTTGGTAGTGAAAAGATTTAATCATTTAATGTCTTTACTGTGCACATTTTTATCAGCTTAGTTTTGAATATTTATATGGAATTTTACCACTAAAGGGAAATTTTAGTAGCTGAGCACAAGAAGAAGAGGAGCATAATGCATCTGAAGGTCATAAACGATATTAATTTAGGAACATAAACTTTACTGTATGTACGTAAACTGTACTGTGTATGGCTGGTCTTGGTAGTTTAAAGAAAAAATACACACCAGTCTTCCATTTCTCCCTAAACATTTTAAGCATGAAAGTTTTATGAAACGGTACCCAAATCTGCGATTGCTGTATAGGATGAATTTTAATCTTAAAAAATTATTTAACACGAAAATTAAGCTGTTTACATCTTCCGCCTGAGAACAGTCACCCGTTGCTACCCAACGCAGAAACACAGCCACTAACTAGCAAAGAGAGGACATTAGCTAGCCAATATGATAAAGAAATAAATGATTATTTTGTTTATTTCTTTTGCACATTTATTTGAACATTTCCATCGATTGTACTAGCACTTGGAAACTGTCCAATCCCTAGTTCATCAGGCATTTTCTTTTACGCTGCGGGCATTCTCCCGGTCTGGTGCCGGTCTGTGTCTTCTAGGATATAATGCCAGGGAACTCTTGTTTTTATGTCCACTATAACAAACAATCTCCTTTGCTTTAACCGAGCATCTAACCCCTCTGATTGGAGAAAAAAGATGTGCTGGTTTGCTATACATACTGTACCAGGAAGATGATTTCTTTCTATTCGAAACGTGTATTTTAAAAGTTTAAGAAGTAAAAACCTTACAGCGTACACAGATTTCTAAACTGATCAGGATCGTTATCTTTGTCTTATCCATAATAATGTTCACCGCTCTGTCCAGCAAATTAGTAATAAACTTTATTTTATATAGCGTTTTAAACGAATAAGTAATTAGATTGCTCATAAACCTAATCACTTTTTCTACATAAACACAGCGTAATTGCTCTCTGAAAATGCTTTTTCTTTTTATTAAGGCTCAGATTTCAACTATAGATCGTATTATTATAAACTTTCTTGGAAAAATGTATTTTATGTAAACCATGTTTGCTATTAATTCATTTAGGGCTAGAATATGTTCATTGTCTTCCAATCGAGTCGAGTTGACATTAGAAGCTTGCCACGCCCGGACTGTTACACCAACTCATTAGCATGTTAAAGCGATTTCATTGAGGAGCCTAGCTTTCTTAACTAGTAAGTACTGTACTTCCTTGGTTTTGGAGGGGGAGGTGTCTTTCGCTGGAAATCCCGCCCCCTTCTACTTTGAAAATACCTGTGAAACCGGTTTAATTCGTCACAGCCAGCACTCCCGCAGAGAGGGGGGTTGTACTCGTTAATGTCTTAGCCGGAACACATCATTATATCTCATTTTGTATTTCTATAAAAAAATCGTTTGCCCAGCCTAACACTATTATTGTTATTGTTTTTATCCTGTAAAGCGCTTTAAGGAGCACAGCTTTCTCACCACTTAGATTACTTTTTGATACCATCCTTACACAAAGCAGAAACTTCTTGTATTTTCCGATGACATACAAGTGGAAAGATTACAGATTTTAATCGTCTTTTTTCTGAACCAGGGAAAATCTGATCATGTTTCTCTATAACAATAATAAGCAAAGACTGTATTAAAAGTATACTAGTGACAAACTTCATTGCATTTTGAAAACCAAGTAATAACTTAACTATATGTGCAAACGTTTTATGATATGTCGCTGTTGTGAATGTCTGTGGAGTGTATCTTATTTGCTTGTCTGTCCTGGGTCTCTCGCTCGCCCTCCCCCCTCTCTCCCTCAATTCAATTCAATTCAAGGTGCTTTATTAGCATGACAGATGGATACAATCAGTGTTGGGTATTTACTTTGCTTTGAGATGCCACTTTTAAAGGTGATATATAAAATCAAGGCTTTAACTTTCTCTAACTCCGCAAGTCTGAGTTCTCGTCTGTCCTATCCGAATTTGAAAGTATTACAATATGTATCTTTATAGCAGGTGTACAGCCTTTTAGTATAGATTACACATTTCTAAAATGTATTTAAAAAATAAGAACGATTACAATGTAATCTTTCCATGTTTGATCCCAAGATCCCAAGAAAAATAAATCTAAACGGGGAGAAAGCTATGCTGAAAGTTTATTAAGATACTTAGAAGACAAAGATATCAATTTATGTTGCATTTGTCTGATTGTGAATCAAAAAACACATATATTTAAACCCGCGTTTGCGATTTAAATCAATATAAATGTTTATATTGTAACGCCTAGGTGACTATTCATTGTTATTAAAATGACTTAAATTCGATCATGTTGTGATATTTAGAAATATAAATTTGTTTGGTGCGAGTGAGGTCTTATTTAATCTCTGACGCAGGGAAACGTTTCATTTTTTCAAAGAAATGTTTGTTAAAGGATATTCATGGCTCCAGTGGGATTTGATCACAGACCATATGACATGGGAGTCAGGAACCTAACCAACTGCGCCACCGGCAAGGTCACATACCAAGTGCTGAAAAAGCACTACAGAAACATTATCAACAGACAATGTACAGCATGTATTATTCTTGTGTTGCGGTACATGAATATAATTATATCGTTATTAATTTCTTTAGATACGCGATTCCATATTATATTCCCTTTTAATCAAATTCTAAAAGTATGCTTGTTGACTCCGGTATCACGTTAGTTAAAGACTTCGATGCTTAAAATGTTTAGGCAGAAATGGAATACTGGTGTGTATTTTTTCTTTAAAGTACCAAGACCAGCCATATACTGTATGTTTATGTTCCAAAATGAATATCGTTTATGGCCTTCACATGCGTTACAGTATGCTCCTATTCTTTTTATGCTCAGCTACTAAGATTTCCCTTCAGTGGTAAAATTCCATATAAATATTCAATACTAAAACGGACACCATAAAGACGTTTACTGTAAATCTTTCTACGACAGACCAACGGACCACGAGTGCCCCTGTCGGTCAACCAATCACGTACCGCGGTACCGCGCGTCATCGTGCGTCACAATGCGCAACGCCGTAGTCAATTACCTCCGGTACGTGTCTGTACCGCGCACTTTGAATGGCTGCATCTGTATGTTTTCTTTAAAGTACCGAGACCAGCCATATACTGTATGTTTAAGTTCCAAAATTAATATCGTTTATGGCCTTCACACGCATTACAGTATGCTCCTATTCTTTTTATGCTCAGGTACTAAGATTTCCTTTCAGTGGTAAAATTCCATATAAATATTCAATACTTAAACGGGCACAGTAAAGACATTAAATATACATATACATACTGTATACAGTACAGTTTGCATACGGTAATATGTTTATGTTCCTAAATCAATCTCTTTTATGAGCATGTGAAAGGCATGGTGAATCGATTCTCAAAAATTACTGTACTTTGCATGATTGGAAACAAATGCGTGATTGCGAAATGCTGTGGTATTACTTTTACAAAGACGGTCAATGAAAAAAAGAATGTGGACCAGGGCAATACTTTGAGTTTACAGCTTGTCCAAGGTCATTCATTATTAATACTATTAGTAATATCTTCGTTAAAGATTTTGATGGCCACAGCTCAAACATGAGAGGTTGGGCTTTATTAGCTCCACCATGCGGAAATTCCGGATAGTATTATTTTGCTTGCGGTATTATAGGAGAATTTACGGTAACTCGCGGTAGACTGCGTAAAGCGCACCGCAAAATAATGCGGTATCGCCAGCGCATTTTAAATGGCTGCATCTGTATATAAATCACAACGTCTTTCACTAGTACAAACTTATGTGCAAAAATTGCTTAGGAAAATAAGATGCACAACATAAAGCATTGGAGAAATGCAAGAACACATTAAGAAACAGTCTCATGACTTAAATAATCTCCTAATTTTGCAGTGCAGTTTTTCAGGGTTGAACCTAATTTACTCTCCAACTTTTTTGGAAAAAAGCTAAATATTTTAGAGGCCACAGCACACCATATTTATATATTAGTGTAATAAAAAAATTGATATGCTTTTGTATAAGACGGTTTAGTCATAACAGATATAATAGGTCATGATTGTAAACATTTAACTCACAAAGCAAAACAAATATCTGAATTTCACATTAATTAATCTGTGGAAGAATGTCAATACTTTTCTGAGGATGAATTAACAGACATAAACTGTTACACTAAGGAGAAATCAACTGAATGGATCTACTATCACTATCTTACCATCATCACAGATTCACTGAATAATACTTTAGGTTCTTGTCATTTTTTCCAAAACTGTAATTTATGATGTTTTAAATGAACACAACAGATCTGGTAATTGCATCTTAACGTAAAACATTTGAAAACACATAAAACTAAATCAGTATAAATATTTTATTTTTTTATTATGATAGCAGTTGGTACGCTATCAAAAAACTAAATAAACTGCATTTACCTTATTAATCACAAATTGGAAAAAAAATTTAAACCTGAAGGCACATGAAATCTGGTAGATATTTTCTGGATGTGGGTAAATAACGCAATGAGAAACCTAAATATAGTCTGATCAAGGACCATTGATCACAGGACCATTTTCAGGGTCCTGTCTTGTGTGTCGAAGTACATGAGATATCAAAATGGTACAAATAAGATACAATGTTTTATTATGTAGTAATGTTCAAATGTAATGTTCTGTAAATGTATACTAATTGTATAATATATAATATCTAAAATAATTCTGATTCTTCTAGAGGTTGTATACAACAGTGTTCCTTTATGTTTAGTACAATGCATTGTTTTTTTTCTAATTTCTGTGTCTTTCAACAGACATTCACATATTACACAGTCCTTCTGTACCACAAAAAGAAGACAGAAATTGACAACTTTGTGGGATCTATGAAAACCCTGGCAGAGGGCATTGAAAAAACCCACAAGGGCACTGCAGTAGGCAGCATTGTGGGAGCTGGTGTTGGAATTGCAGGATCAGCTGCTACTATTGGTGGGATACTACTTGCTCCTTTTACTGCTGGTGCCTCTTTAGCACTTACAGTTGGAGGGGTTGCTGCAGGAGTAAGCGGTGGTGCCACTGTCCTAACCTCAGATCTCACTAAGTACTTTGTTACCAAGAACAAGACAGACGATGCTAAAAAAATTCAGGAAGAAATACAGAAACACATGAGGGAGCTCCAAAACATAATTGAATATGTTGGCCAAATGATGAAAGTATTTAGAGAAGATCATGCTTCTTACATTGAAAATATGGCAAATAATATGCTGTGTCAGTGCTTCCAGGCTGTGAACTTACTTGGGCCTTTAGATGACATTATAGCTGCGGGGGCCAACGTTGCAGGCCGCGTTGTCAGAGTGGCTGGTGGAATTCTTGCCGCAGCCACCATGATTTTTGATATCATAATCATTAAAAATAAAGCAAAGGAATTCAAAGATGGTTCTGAAATTGCTAAACAAATAAATCATTTGATAACAGACGTTGAAAAGGATCTCAATCAAATTGATGAGCACATACAAAAGTTTGAAAAACTAAGTAGTACAATATGCTGTGATAATTTTGAAGATCTTGCTTGACCTATCAAAAACAATGATTAAAAGAAATTACAAAAGGAGTAAGAGATCAACCACACAAATTAAGAAAAAAAACACAAATCGAAAAGTACAGGAAATAATGCAGTAGAACTTCAAAATACTGTAGTATCCACAGCATTGATCCACCCAAATTCCATGTAGAAGTAAAACAATCTTAAAGCATATTTGGTTCACAGTAAGATTCAGTTTCTAAAAGACACTTTGTCATGAAAGATGTCAATATCCACCAATGCAAATACGTTAATCGATGCACAGCAATCATCATTTTCTATTCACTGAACCTTTATGAATACTGTAAATAAATGAGTAAATTATTGCATTAAATGTATCAAATGCTACTAAATTGGAAAACAACACAATGCATTCAATTCAATGACTGTAAAATAAATGCAAATCATTCAAATTAATACTACAGCATTTCCAGAAATTTAAAAAATGATAATCAGACAAGCGAAGACATCAAAAGAAGAGACACGGTGTACGATACAAATGCTACAAAAGAAAGAAATGAGACTCTGGAAACTGTGTGAATGGATAATCTATTGTGAATCATGATGACACCATGCACAGAACCTTTAAACAACACTGCACTGTAGTCAGAAGGCTGCCTACACATCTGAAAGAGGACTTGCTATTACACAAAAAATTGTAGTCATTTAAGTCTGATAAAATCTTAATACAAATTGAAATTAATATTTAATATTCTCCTGTGTAATGACATTCAGAAATACTTCAGTCATGTATTTTGGATACATACTAGCTGAACACAAGTTTAAAATTGTGTATTGAATATTGTTCCATTTCTGTTTAACCTAATTCATATGTCTGTGAATAGAACATGCTTTATTTCTGTAGCCTAGACAGATCGCTGTGACTGAATGTATACTGTTTTCCTCTGTAACATGTTTAATATGTTTTTTAATAAGATATAAATGTGGGAGGTGGGAATGTAAACCAAGATACCCAGCCATGTTGTTAAAGTGGATTCATTGGATATTTTCAGGAAACAGCTGGATGGAATCCTCAGATTATCTGTTTTTGATTATTGTTTGATGTTGTTAAATAAAGAACTATCTTTGAAATTAATAACAAAAGTATATGTGCTTTTTGCTGAATAGTTAATTCACTTGTACAACATTAAATACAGTGCTCAAGCTGATTTTGACATTTCATCAAATACAACTAGAATGTGGTTTTGTTTATTATTTTAATTATAATTTTGCCATTGAGACATATTTTAAAAAAGGCATCTTCGTCTCTTACTGTCTCTTCTTGTAAAAAAAAACACTTTCTTCTATATAATAACTTCCATTTTGTCTCAATCTTGTTCTAGTGTACTTCAAATCACCTTTTATAGATTGCAACTGGGAGTAATGTTCTAATAAAGGCTAAATATACAGATAACATACTTTGTATAACCATGTGAGATGTAAGGATACAGATGCAGCCATTCAAAATGCACGGTAGAACCCCGTACCATGTGAAATTATCTACAGTTATACCGCAGTACGTGATTGGCTGGCCAAAATGACCGACAGGCGGCACTCATGATGCATTGCTTGTCAGTGAAACGATTGCTTCATTTAATCTCTTAACTATGCATGTTTTAATCTGCTTAATATTGAATATTAATACGGAATTTTACAATTGAATGGGGAATTTCAGTAGCTGAGCATAAAAAGAAAAGGAGCATAACGTGTCTTAAGGACATAAACGATATTTATTTAGGAATATAAACATATTATGTATACTGTAAATGGCTGGTATTGGTAGTCATGCATGATTACTTTCTAAACATTTTAAGCAGTTCATCTCAGATGCATTTCCCGGTAGTGCAGTGGATTTGTCAATTGACGGTCTGTCTAGATGAACTGGGTTCAAAACCTGCTTACTACACAAGTTTTTCTTCTAACAAATACTTTTTAAAAAATGAAATAGCAAATATAATGCACACTGTATTAAAATGTTTTTTTTTGTATATATATTATAACATATTCAATGTTAAATTATATTAATAATGGAATAAAAATGTGAATAAGGAAACGTGAATACTGTCAACTGTTCAACCAGTTTAATTCAAAACATTTTATTCAGTGGGGCAATTTAACAGACGCCTCAAGTCTTAACACGAAATCATATAGATTGTAATTAAAATCGAGAATAACAAAGCGGTACCTGGTTGCATTTTTAGAAACCTTAGTTTGAATAAACCAGATCCCAGGTGCAAGTGACTTCATAACGCGAGAAGGCATTATGCTATATTTTTTATGCATCAGTTGAAGCCTTCTGAAGTCTCTCAAAAACATAAAAATGTAACATAATATTGTGTGGCATGATGGGCAACTGATTCTTTTAATTTTAAAGAAAATCAAAACTAAGAAAAAACGTGTCTGCCTAAAACAGACACTGCATGATTTTAAAATCTAAATAGCTAAAAACACAAAATCCACTAAAAATGGGTGATTTTCCTTGTGATCAGATTAGAATCTTTGTGTTAGCTGTAATTTTTAAAAATTTTTAATTAAACATTTTAAACACTTTAATTTTGTAAACGCAACACACATTTCATACAGATACAGTACAATCACATTCTCATTTCTTCCCATGGTATGAAGAAACTTAGCAGGTCGCTGAGAAAATAGTGCACCCACTGAGCTCAGTCAGAGAAGAGGTGGTGCTGTAAGAAGACTGTTCTGCAGCTTGCAGTGTTTATGGCACTGAGTGTGTCTGCCTTTAAAACATAGAAAAGGAATGTCAATCATTTAGTTTAACTTGAAATCTTTTAATTATCATTAAACATAGCTTTCTTACCAGTTAGTTTTATATTTGAAACCATCGTTAAACAAAACATTGTTGTACTTTCTAATGACATTACACATGGAAAGATGATACAGTTTAATCATTTTTATTTTTTTAAATACATTTTAGAAGAGTTTAATCTACACGGATATCACAGACTATTTTGGATTGTATTTCTGAATGTTAAGTCACAGTTCAATATTTTATATACATCTAAAAGTCAGGCATCAGGTGCATAACTATTAGTAATCAATAATTAGTATTAAAATTCTCACTGTGACAAATTGTTGCACTTCCGCATCTTGTAAAAACATTAATTTGCAAAACTGTGTTCAAATATACATTAAATCCGACTATAAAAACAAGTAAAATATTAACTTATAAAATAAAAAAGAAGGTAAAATATAATTTAAAATTAAACCAGGGTTAATTTTTTTTCTGTCTCTTGCTACTCTCTCTCACCCACTATGATTCAGACACAGAATGGTTAAAAATGGGAACAGGTCAGGCAGGCAGAGGGAAGGGGGAGGGGGGAGAAGGGAGGCGTCTTCCCACCTTTATGACTAAACTGCCAAAGAGAAAAGGCTTGAGAGACATACAGAGCCGAAAAAGTTTGGTGCCGTCTTCTCTGCTTTAAAGGTACACTCCTTGTGGAAGAATTTTCACCTCGGATATTTGCCCACCAGCTGACACACAGAACCAAACTGAATACAAAATGTACTTGCAAGAATAGCGATTACAAACATTAAAAAAACATACTTGCTTTACACTGTTATACTGTACAGTGTAATAAAACAGTCTATGGTCACTACACTGTGAGTAATGCTGTTCACTAAACCTCTTTCCCACAATTTCACAGGGCAAGGTCACATAGCTCATTCAAAACTGGATATAATTTTATCTTGCAAAAATTGTGATATTTGTCAACATATTTACTAAAACTATCCATCTCAGCAATCTCACTATGTTAGTCTCACTGTACCCCCCAGTGCTCACTCAATGTTCACACTCCCAGTAAAATAAAAAAAACGTTTTCCACATTATCACCTCGCACCAGGGGGGAAGGAAAAGTGCCCGCTGTCATTTTTTTTCACTGACAGACGAAGTTGATTAAAAATCATTCAAAAGGGAGTGGTGTGTTAACACAAACTCTGCTTAACAGAGCCGCTTGTAAGAGAAAGGTGACTTTCTTCTAAACTAAATAAAGCTACAGTACAGACAGATTTTAAATTCTTCAAGCAAAATTAGCTGTTCGTCAAAATCTGCTATTTTGCAAGCAGTACACGACTTCTCAAAAGGTACCTTTTGTCTCTCATGCAAACTCAACACAGATATATTTTTTATAATTCCAAAATTTGAATGGTATGCCTCAGGGACTCATTTTAGTATTGTAGCAAATACGGTTTGCGCAGGAAAAACAAAATACCTTCCCCCCCTCCCAGATGGGTCTCGCCTCCTGCTGTTCCAAAGCTGTATGGTTTCAAAGTATGTGTGAAATATCTCGTCTTACTCCAGTTATTAATCCGATCTATTTTTACTAATCCGGCTATGGAAAAAATATGGCCAAAAGGATCGCTGCAAAGGTTACATTCCAAGCTGAAAAGACAAGACTCAACATGTCGTCTCTAACTCTTCAGTTTACAGTTCATTGATGGTCGTTCATTATTAATATTGTAACAAACGGCAGGCATACAGATGGTACAAGCCGGTTGCAGCCACTAGTACTGAAGGAGGTTTTCTGTAGCTCAGCTGAAAAAACCTTCTGTTAAGCAACACAGGAGACCTGGGTTTGAGCCCATGTGTTGAAGGGTGAACTGGGGCAGGAGCACTGAAGGCACAAGCCCAAGAATCTGAATTTGTTATAATGTTATTAATAATATATTCTGTATTGCATTTAAATTGGAATGTTTTTACAAATATATATAACCTTTGTCCCTCCTTTAACTTAAAGAATTGCATGAAGAAATCCTAAATCACAAAACCATAACTTTTAATAATTAATCCAGATACACACACTCACACCAACAACATGCTATAATAGTGGACTATTTTTATATATTCGGCTATGTAAGAAACAAAGTAATTCTCTGATCGCGCTTTGAACCGTCTGGGTGCAGCTCACTACATTACCACTACAAGGACAATAGAAGTTTTTTTTTAAAAGAAACAAATGTCAAACTGTTTCCAAAATGTCCACTTGTAATACTTTAGCTGCTTAGTTATACGATTCCATATTAATATAACAATCAAGTAATCAAGTGATGTTAAATCACTACAACATTTATTTTTTTACAATAACAGAAACTGGTGTTCTTACTATGTATTCTTAGAAAAGGATAAAACGTTATAACTTTTTATGAAGTACAGAATATAAGATTAATAATGTTAGAACAAACACATTAAAACCAGAACCCATGTAAGTTACCAAGTTAAAGACTTTGATGCTGATACGTCCCAGTGTGTTTTTGTTATGTTCCACACTGCTGACCTTTGATTGTTCTCCCTCCCCCATTGGCCCACCATTACACCACTGTTTCAGTATGATGTCATCATCAATCAGCTTCTCAGCCAATCAGAGTGCATCTTATTCAGTATAAAACATGGTGGCTTTCAGAAGGAAGAGGCCTTTCGTTTGACTTCAATTCCGCTTGGCTTTGGTTATCGCTTCACTTTTGATTTTGCTTTGGCTTTGTTGGTTTGTTGGTTTCTGTTAGTTTCTTTGTACTTTCGTTTGTTTGTGTGTTTATCCTTGTTTTGCCATTACCTTGCCCTAACGTGTTATATGTTCACCTTTTGTGTTCCTTTGTACCCTGTTCCTGTTGATTACTCTCGTTTTCCCTTATTTGTATTCCTAGTTCACTCATGTTTTTGTGTGAACTTTTGTGTATAAGGTTAGTTTAGGTTGTTGAGTACATTCTACACACTTAGTTGATTTTGTATTAGTAACACTAGTTTAGTACGGGTGAGTTCTGTTTGTCTTGTATGGTTTTGGGCAGACAGTGGAGGTTAACTAGGGTGTTGAAGACGCCGAAGACCGTGTGTTTTGGGTTTTCTTTTGTAGTCAGGTTAGCTTTCCCTCACTTTCCTAACCAGCTCCATTTTGTTTGTTATTTTCTCTTCTTTGGCACCACTCTAGTTCCTGACCCCTATGTGTTATTGTCTTATTTCATACCAGTCACTTATTCAACTTAAAATCATCACTTTTTTACCGACCCTTAATATCAAGCTTCCTAGTCCCTCACCAGAACCCACCTGCTTCCAAAAATTATCCTAAATGTTACACCCCTTTACCCCTAGACATTTGGGGTTGTAACAGATGCATAAAATATTCAAGCATAATTAAAATATTTCTGATGAAGGTGGAGGGTTGTGTACTTTTGTCCTACTTAGCAATCTTGCTTTAATAAAATATTCAGACTTTTAAATGTATAATGATTAACATGCTGTAATACACAGTTTAAAATTATTAAAACTCTAAAGAGTATACAACTCATTAATTGGAAAAAGATTTTCCCTAAGCACCAACTGGGATTCGAAAGAGGGCGTTTTCTTGCAACAGACCAAATGCTGTACATGAGAAGTTAAGCTTTATTAGCTTTACCTGGCAGTTTTACAAGGTGCTTCCAGATACTATTATCATATTTCAGTTAACATGCGGTATGATGTGGTATATTGCACCATGCCCCCCCAGGTTTTAACACAGCATATCTCACGTTTTTGAATGTCTGGATCTGTATGTAACCATTTGAGAAAAAGGAATAGGAAGCATACATTATAACTTATAGCTCATATATATCTCTTAAAAGGTAGTATAATAGTAGAATGGTCAACACTGTTATTTTACAGTTTTGGAAATATAGAGAAATACATGACTGTGGTGCCTATTCTGTTCCTATACTTATCAGGCACAACAGCGCTCCAAGACTGCATAATTTTTTCCTGCGTCACACCTCCACCTACTGACAAATTCCAGTACTGCAGCTTGCAGTTTCTAACAAAAGCATAAGGACTTGGCATCTTTCTACCTTTAACCATCTCATTTGTATCTATTTTTTTTCCTGTGTTACAACGCTTTTAGATATTTAATGGTGAAAATCATGCTTGGACTCTATGGAAAAAAAGCATGTTTGTATGTTCATTGTTTGTGATTGGCTTCTCAAAAGTTGAGCTAATTGACAGCCAACACACGCCATCATGAAGACTCCTTTAAAAGTGATACCAAGCTTCATTTTCAATTTGCCTCCTTTACCTTCAATGGCAGCACTGAAACTAAGAGAATGATAAGAAATGGCTTTTATCTGGCACTTTCATGTCCAATGAGCTCAATATGTTTTCCTCTTCGAAAAGAGGAAAGAGGAAAATGACCCTCGCATATGGAGAAAGATGATTATCTTGAGCATACCCCCTCATTGGCAGTTGCGTGCCAAGGTGGCCAAGTGGTTAAGGTGATGCACAAATACAGGTTGAAACACGGGGTTTTGGTTGTGGATCCATCTCCATATTGGGGAAGGGAACAGTAAAATAGTAATGAAATACAAGAGAAGAAACTGAAAGAATTGTGCTCACTGGAAATTAGGAAAGAACGAGATGGTTGGACAAGTAAAACAGTTTGTCTAACAATCTGAAACAACATTTTTGGTGTCAATCAGCACAAAGATTTCTCGTCACGTGCCTTCGAATGTACAATTTGTATGGTCGTTGAATGACATTGGTTTCTTCAAAAGTCAAGTTGATTGACAGTGGAGAGCTAGCCGATGCACATCTTCAAGGAGACTCTCTGTAAGGCAATTACACATTTCATTTTCAAGTCGCCTCCTTTACATGCAATAGCAGCACCGACACTAAGAGAAAAGATGAGAAATGGCTTTTATCAAGCAATTACAGCATTTGTTTGACCAAGAATCTCTGTGTTCTGAACTGGCTCCTGGAGAAGTACAGAACAGTAGGATACAAGGTTTGTTGAAATAATTAGAGTGTCTGATGAGTTCCTGTAATTATTACAGTATTTTTATAACATTAAATACATCTGGTGCATCATAGTTCATATTGCAGGGAAAACACCAACACCTTTTCTACCTTTTGGACTGAATGAAAACATACATTGACTACATAACCTAATGCAATTGAGCTCTTCAAAATGTTGTAGTCTAAGGAATAGTAAAAACACAATGCATCGATTTGGGTGAGAATATCAGAAGAGGAAAACCGCATTCAAGGTTCATTTTCAACAGCAAAAAAAGCAGTCAAATGGAGTTTTTAAATGAACGTTCAGGAGGAATGAAGACAGCCGGGGTCATTAAACTTAGCTGGTGCAAAACAAAAGTCTGTGCTCTGCCCTGTGCTATTTACACTTGTATTTCGATTATTGCTGACTGTGCTGTTGAGTCTAAGGCCTCAGGTCCATGCCCTTCCCCCATTCCCTTCCTCTCTATTTAATTTCATTTCCACACTCTCCTCTGTCTCTGCCTCCGGCATCCAACGTGGCCAAAGTTCTACTTGCTTGGTGACTTCGGCACCAGTTTCTTCTGTTTATGCCCCTGTTGTACCTGCTGCTGTCCCCATGGCCCCGAGTTCATCCAGCAAACTACCTTCAGCATAGCTAGCAAGTAGCCTGCACCCTTCTTTACCCCCTGGCATCCAAGACAACTTGGTTGCCACCTCTGCTCATCCTCCAGCCCAACCTAAGACTCAAGCTTCTCTACAACATCCTTTGAGTTCTTTCACCCAAGCCACTGAGCTTCAGGACCCCTATCTAACCCCACCTAGCACAATCTTCTTTCTGCTCTTTTTTCCTCCTTTTCTTCCCCTATCCCCGGCATCCAACCTGGCATCAGTCATCTCATGCCTTTGGCCCCGGATTTCAATCTCTCTGCCCACTCTACTAATAGTGCCTCAGCCTCTTACCTCAGCCCCAACCTGCGGGCGTCCTATTAAATATTTTGTCTCTCCTATCCCCTGCCATCCAACATAGCTCAGTGGCAGCTCCAACTGTTCAACCCCTACCTTCTACTTCATCTATTCCATCATTCTCTCCCACACCACCTGCTGGTCATGCTCCTGCTTCCATCTCTCCTGCCTCATTCCCCCTTAACAGAGATTTTTTTTCTCCGAACAGCTTTTCCTCTTTCAGCTCCTCCTAATACACTGGTGTTTCGTCCTCCTTCCATTCCTCTCTTACTCCAGCAGCAAATTTTAAAAGAAATTTGGGAACCAGATGCATACTTGAAACCTTGTACAATACCTCGTTATTCAGAACTCTCATTCTTCTCAATCATCCTTTCCATCACTATCTCCAGGTGGCACTGGGCCATCCTGTCCTGTCAGGGATTGCTCCTCACACTCTTGGCTCTTACTGGACTGCCTGGAAAAGTTTCCAATCCTTTCACCTCTAAACAAACAAAGTTTCTATCTTTCGATATTCTCACCCTTTTATCTGCCATTATAGAAACTTGCTCAAAATGCAGGTATCCACTACTAAGGCATACCTCCATCCAGTTCTTCCACAAACTCCTTTTTGGCATGACTTGTCCATCTCTTATTCACCCTCAAATCACTCTCTTTCTAAAATGCTTCCAACGATCCGAGAAACCCCTTCCAAATCAATGCACACCATTTACCTAAGACATCCTGGCATCCTGCATTTATGTTCTCAGATCTGATTATCACACACCCTGGGTTGACAGCACACTCGAATCTTTACTCATGCTAGCATTCTTCAGCTTCCTGAGATGCTCTGAATTTACTGCTACTTCTGCATCCTTTGATCCTTCTTCCAAGCCTTGTTTATCTAAGATCAATAACTTATCTCCCAATACGTTAACCTTCTATCTCAAGAAAAGCAAAACTGATCAGTTAGGGTCTAGCACCCTTACATATTATTTCAAAATCCATTCTTACATCAGCCCATATGAGTCTCTATCCCATTATGTGCAACTTCACACCAGAGCTTTGCCTACTGATCCTCTGTTTGTGAATGAGAAGGGACCCGTGGCTGGTTTCTCCATCACAATGTACACCTGCTGGATTTCCTGATTAATTCTCTGGCTTCAGGGCCTCTTCCTCAGCTGCTTGACAAGGCATCCCAGAGTATCTTATCAAACAACTCGGCCGCTGGTCCTCAGAAGCCCATCATGCATATATTAAAACCAATCCTGATATCCTAAAACAAGCATTTTCTCTCCTCAGATGAACTTAGGTCAATGTCCATTGTTTTTTCTGCACTGGTGGTTGGGGTCCCACTTGGTTCATTTATGGGAGGTTGGCCATCAGCTAAGAGTCTTCACATCTCATTAAACAATTCTACTTTCTCTCAATCTTTGGCTGTCATTCCTTGTGAATTGTTTTAGGGATCTCACCCAGCCATTTGTTTAGTCCAGATGCCTCCTGTGAGCTGTCTTTTTTATTGTCTCACCCAGGTCTTCTCTCCAAGACAAGAGGTGTCGGGTCTGTGCTGACTGGAGGTTGGTATTGACTGGCCAGTGTCTCTATGAGTCTCTATGAGTGTGGGCACACTAAGGGTTCCAAGCAACCTTAACATTGCTACTGTAGATGCTGTAATCAGCTACAAAAGCTAAATTTTACTGCATTTAGTGGTCACCATCTCTTATATGCTGGCCGGACAAGAGACCTCCTACTGACACAGACACAGACAGAGCAGTCCAAGACACTCCAGGTTGGATTGGACTGTCATCTTTGGAAGATGCGGTAACAGGAGACAAAACAGATCATAGAACACATTGAGGGAGTGTTTGTACTGCTTAGCTGTTGACACTGACTGACTCTCCCAGATATCGAGAAGAGAGCACTGGCTTCTGTCTAGAAAGCAGATCAATTCATTTTAACTAGTCAGTCAGATCTAATGAGCTTTACTGCCCTTAACAAAACTGGACACTTTTCATCTCACTTCCTCCAGCTCCCCCCTGGGGCTATAACCCATATTAGTGTTCATGACCTTCAGGCCCCTCTGGTTCCCAGTAGAACCAGGAGATGGGGGGATTGTGTTTCTTTACATTGTCTGCTGTTGTAAAACAAGTTATCGCTTGGGTTTAAAGACCCTCCCTCTAATCTGGTGTGGCTCCTATATTTACCCCTTATTCTCAGGACTGACCCTGTAGCTCAGCTGGGTTCTTAAAAGCTCAATCAACAGTCTTCTAGATCAGCTAAACTGCAGGAGGCTGGATTTCACACTGGGGTATAACAGACCCTGGTGTGAGAGTGAAACGGGGGAGGGGAAGGGATGTGCTCCTGTAGAGCTCTAGCCCTCCTGACCTGCCGTCTTTCCTCTCCCAGTTACTCCTACCACAGTTTATAAACTCCAGCAGTGCTCTACTTGCTCTTGTTCAAATTCCATTTTGGTATTTAAACAAAATGGTTGGTTAGGTGTATTCTTGATACACCACAAGGGGGAGCTCTTCCTTCAACTCACTTAGCCACTCACTTAGCCACTGACGGAGACTCGTAAACTCATAAACCTTTACAGAGATTACGTGACGGAAGTCAGTAATGAGCTCAGTCAGACCCACTTTAATACTTTCACGCCCCTTAACCGCAATTCACATTAACCACATTTGACATGCTTCCATTAATCATTATTCTACTTCCTATACCCTTATATAATAACCTTACCCAAGTGAGGAACCTGGTTGAAAGCCCTATTTTTTGTAGTACTCTAAACATATACTCATAAGAGATACAATCGTAAGCTTTCTCAAAATCCAAGTTTAGGACAGCTAATCTAATATTCCTCTCTCTCACATAACCTATGGTATCTCTAATCAGTATCAGGCTGTCCGTGATCCTCCTCCCTGCCACACCACAAGCTTGATCTGGATGAATGACTTCCCCCCCAGGACAGATTTTAGTCGAAGCGTTAAACACTTGGAGAGCAGTTTAAGATCACAATTCAATAAAGTTATCGGTCGCCAATTTGCCAGGTCTGTGCGATCATTCTTTTTGAAAAGTAAGATCACAACTCCCGTCTTAAAGCTGTCCGGCAGTTCTTCTAAAAACTCAAATTCTTTAAAAATGGTTAAAAGATCCAATGCTAAAATATCCCAAAAGGCCCTGTAAAACTCAATGGGTAGACCATCCAACCCTGGAGTCTTACCCGTTTTGAAGGTCTTCAAACTTTCCATTAACTCTTCAACAGAAAGGCCTTTTGATAACACAGTATCGTCTTTTACACTTTTTGGAATGACTTGCACAAATTTTTCTAACAAATCCTTAGACACTTGTTTCTTTCCAAACAACTCCCCATAGAAATCCTCAGCTACAGTCAACATGTCTTCCATACTAGTTTTCAAAACCCCCTCTCGTCCCTTCAATGTAGACATTAGTCCCCTCCCTACGACCCTTTTCTTGAAAAAGAATCTTGTACATTTTTCACCTTCTTCAAGCTCTTTCACTTTGCTTTGAAACATGATTTTTTTCATCTTTTCTCTAGAGAGATTTAAAAGCTCATTCTTTAATTTCCTCACTGAAGTCCCACCCCTCTTCTAATAACTTAACATACCTCTGCAATCTCTTTTGTAATCCGTTTTCAACCCTTCGTATCCTAGCCTGTTTTCTCCTCCCCATCTCTATGAAGAATGCTTTTGTACGCTCCTTCACCTCCTCCCACCACTGTGCTCTTGTGCCAAACAGGTCGTACAAAGACTGCCATTCCTTATATCTTTCCCTGAACCTGCTCCTCACTTCCTCATCCTCCAGAAGTGAAATATTCAGCTTCCACACACCCTTCCCCACAGTAACAACCGTTGGAATAGCAAGTGTACATGACAGTAAACAATGGTCAGAGAAAAAAACAGGGGTTAAGCCTGCAGTTGTGCAAGTAAAATCACGTATCAAAACAAAATCTATGCGTGAGGCTTGGGTCCCATTAGACTTGTGCCATGTGAAACCTGCCCTCCCCTGACTATGAAGTTTGAGGGCATCTTTCAGTTTAAAATCTTTACATACCGTTTGCAATAATATTGATGATTTATCAAATTGGACCTGTTTCTCACCCCTCATTCTGCCTTCTCTTTCTAAAAGGCAATTAAAATCCCCAGCTAAAACCAGTGGTTCCCATCCCAATAAATATTCTCTCAATTCCTGAATTAGGACATATCTGTCGTGTGGGCAACTCGGACAATACACATTTAAAATTTTAAATTTGACATTCATGAAACCCAGATACACCACCAGTGCTCTCCCTGGTTTCACTACAAGGTACTGATGTACCTCTGCCATCTTATTTTTAATTAAAACAGCTATACCATCAGATTTATTCTCATTGGACCCACTCCAAATTGATGGGCCCAATGTCCACAGTTCTTCCATATCCTTATAGCTGTTTTTAAAAGTAATCCACACTCCTGTAACAACATAATATCAGCATTTACCTTACTCACAAGTGATAGTATAGTCCTTGCCCTTAACTTGGAGTGAATGCTTCTCACATTTATGGACACAATGTTCAGAGCCATACTTAAAGTTAGACCAGGGAAGACTAAAAACTCTGGCTAGAATCGTTCAGTCTGTGACACCTACTATACAGGCCTTTTTCTTTTTCCATTTGCTCTCCTTGCCTCCTCCTCCACCACCCCCGCCATCAATAGGATGGTTCTCCACCTGCCCTCCTTGAGTCTCTAGTTCTAAAGCTGGATCAGTAGGATTGGAGAGAACTAATCCCATGGGAGAACCTGCCATCTGAGGACTCTGAAAATGATCTTCCCTCACTTTTCCCACTCGGAGTTAGATCACTTTCTAAATCAGATGTCTCAGCAGACCTTTTAGACTGCACCCTCTGTTCTATACATTCCATTTGAGCGCTTTCAGTCTCCACGGGTGGCAGACGATCAGGAGAGATGCTACCACTCAATTCAGAGTCCACCTCACTTTCCACATCATTATCATTCTCTTCTACCTGAGCCTCATCTCCTTCACTCCATTCTGAACCCTCGCTCTCTTTTCCACTACTTTCTTCAACGTCAACCACATCCAGTTCCTGATCCAGAACCACTGCTCCAGCCCTAAATGCCTCTTCAAACTCTTCCTGTTTTTGCATCGGTCTTCCCAGTTTTGTTCTATTTGCAAAGGAATTTGGACAGTCTTTAAACACATGACCTTCACACTCACAGAGATTGCATTTCCTCACGCTTGTACATTCAGTATATGCATGTCCAATTTCCTTGCACTTACCACACACCACCTTTGTACAGGCATCCACAAAGTGACCCAGCTCCCCACACCTCCTGCACAGTTTTGGCTGCCCTTGGTAGAACACAAGGCCTCTATGTTCACCTAATCCAATCAAAGAAGGAATGTGTTTAAATCCACCATAACCATTTTTGTCTTCATGCAACGAAATAGGTACTCTCCATGCACAGTTCCAGATCCCATCATCATCCAAGACTTTGAGGCTCACCTTTCACTAAACAATACTTAGACAACCATGTCACAATATCTTCCTTCATCACCATCTCATTAAACATGCAAACAATCACAGTCCTATTAGAAAGATCTGTCAGCGTCTGCCATTCAAACATTCTAATCAGGCCCACATCTTTTTTCTCTTCTATTCTTCTCCAAAATTCTTCCAATAACTTTGCCGATTTGAAACTAATGTCAAAACCAATTCCCTTCGGCAAAGTAATTAAGCAATTGACATCTAATGCCTTAACCTTTAACTCTTTCTGTAACACCTTCCTTGAAAAGTCTAACCGTGAAATATCACCCGAGTGAGCCGAGCCCTCACCACACTTGTACACCAAACGCGCGCAAAAGTAACGGCGCATGCCGACCCTACAGGCCGCCATGGCCGTTACAAATGTGTCAAAAACAAACAACAACCAAACCCTATTCCCTTAATCTTATACTCGTACAAAAACTCTACTCTCAACTTCTGGGCTTTAACCCTATAATTCTCCAACACTGGCAGGAGACTCTCTGTGTCCGGGCTCAGCGGTTATATAGGACAAGACTCGGCGCGCAACAGGTGCGGCTCATTGCTCTGCGCTCCCCGTGCGGAATGCGCGTCTCTTCCCTCCTGACTCGTCACACCGCCTACATACTCTACAGCGGGGAAAAAAAACTCCCCTTTACTGTCTTCATACATCCCTCTTAAATCCCAGAAACACCGAAACTCCTCGGCGTTTTTGTGAGTCAGTACTGGGTTTTTCTGTTCGAGGTTACAAGCAGAAACAAAAAAAGCGTTGAAAGCAGGAAGTTAGTTCTGCTCGTAGGCAATAACGTGTAAAAATAACTTTTCTGATTCCTAAAACCTAATAAAATCCATGTAAGTCTTCCTTTCGTTCCCAATGCACATTACTGAATATAAACCAGTCAAGTTCAGGTACTTTTCTGATTCATCTGAATAGTTCTGGCGCAGCAGTTACAACAAAGATACTTACAAACTATTTTTTTTTTCCTTACGAGCTCTTGCCGTTTTTAAATTGAATATTTTTTTCAATTCGCTAAGTCACAAGAAACACCAACAACACTCATCGTAAGCATCTGACCAATCACATTCCTGAATTTTAAACCCATTTAGTATTTATTTTTAAAATTGTTTTATATTTCTTTTACACCTGTTTTACGTATTCTTGCTGCTGTCCTTTTACAGCCACTTGGACAGACCGCTCTGAGACATCTGCCTTCAGTAAGCGCTGAGCCTTCTCTCAGCACAAATTGCCTCTTTTACATAGCAGCCCCGACACTGAGAAACGAAGAGTAATGCCTTTTATCTGGCATTTTTCATGTCCAATACTTTTGACATCTACCAAGGGCGACAGAGTTCTTTTGCGACACTATTTCTTTTTTTTTCTTTCTGTACGCTTTGATAACAAAACTAGAAATCGTGCAAGGGAAAAATGTTTTTTTTTTCATAGAGAAAACGTGCACCAGGAAATGTTGTGTTGAGAAGAAATGATTTAACATGATATGTGACCTAATTTACCAGAGCAAATGCTCACCCAACAAGGTCTGGAGAAGTTGGAGAGTCTGGTGGATGTGATATGAGTTGTGGAAGAAACAGTCTTTCTTTGAATTCTAAATCAATCGGAATTTCAATGCAACACATAAACTCTTTGTCTGATTTAAAGAGATTATATTTTAAAACTCATAAAATTTTAGAAAACACGTTTCTCACTTTAAATTTTAGACGTGATGGTGTATTATTAGTAGAAGCGCTGAGCTCACAACGGTGCAATTCAGGTTATATGATGTACAAGAGGTTTAATAAATAACGCGTCTGATTTCGGATCATAAGATTGTAAGTTTGACTTCTACCTGGCTCGTGTAAATGTTATTCAAGCTCCTCAGCAATAGATGTCTATTATGTAATGAAGTGCACCTGAAAGCAAACGCTGGGTCTGTTTCCTTTCCAGCTCATGTCCAATAGCGTTTTTTTTTTCAAGTGACA
>NW_028296817.1:0-30490 GCF_055471065.1 Atractosteus spatula | reverse complement strand
CGGCGGCAGGCCTCTGGCTGCAGGGAGGCCGGCAGCTGCGCGGGTCCCGGGCTCCAGAGGAGAGTCGGCCTGCGCCACTGTGCGCCAGCGGAACGCCCGCGCGTCGGTCCGCGCCTTTGGGGGTATCGCTTCTCGGCCTTTTGGCTAAGATCAAGTGTAGTATCTGTTCTTATCAGTTTAATATCTGATACGTCCCCCATCGGGGGACCACATATTAAACGGATTTTTGGAACAGGGAGCTGGATCAGGAGCTTGCTCCGTCCTCTCCACGCATCGGCCCGGTATTGCAGCGCCTCCGGGAACGGTGCACTACCTTCTCTCAGCGGTGAAAAGACAGACGTAGCTAGCAAGCAAGCGAGGTGGACCGGAGCTCCTTCCTCTCCGGTCTCGTCTCTCGTCCATCCGTGTGTCTCTGTGCCTCTGTGTCTCTCTCTCCCCCTCCCCGTTCCCGTGCTCCCTCCGTGCGCTTTCCCGCGCCTCGACTCTCTCGGCCAGCAGGCCGGCCCCCTTTTCGGCTCCCGTGCGTTTTCCCTCCAAAAAACTTAGTTTTTTCCTCCTTTTCCCTGGGAGGCAGGCGTGGCTTGTGTGTGTGTGTGTGTGTGTGTGTGTGTGTGTGTGTGTGTGTGTGTGTGTGTGTGTGTGTGTCCCCGTCCTTGCAGGCGGGCCCCTTTCGACAGCCGGGCGTTTTCCCTCCAAAAAACTTAGTATATACACCTTTTCTTTCTTTTTTTTCCGCAGGCAGGCAGGCAGGCAGGCAGGCAGGCGTGTGTGTGTGCGCGCGCGTCCCCGTCCCTCCCGAGAGAGAGAGCTGCCCCTTGCCTCTGCCCGCAGGTGCTGGCGGTCCGCTTTCGCTTGCAGCTGGTTGGGCACAGCTGCTGCCGGTGGGAGGGGCCTAAGCTAAGGAGGCCGGGCGGCTGGCGCCCCCCGCGGCTGCGGTCGTTGTCGGGCCGTTGACAGAAGATCAAAGAGCAGGGCCCCCGCCCGGGACTGGCAGGAAGGCAGGCAGGCAGGCAAGAGAGAGGGGGAGCAGAGTCCGGCGGCAGGCCTCTGGCTGCAGGGAGGCCGGCAGCTGCGCGGGTCCCGGGCTCCAGAGGAGAGTCGGCCTGCGCCACTGTGCGCCAGCGGAACGCCCGCGCGTCGGTCCGCGCCTTTGGGGGTATCGCTTCTCGGCCTTTTGGCTAAGATCAAGTGTAGTATCTGTTCTTATCAGTTTAATATCTGATACGTCCCCCATCGGGGGACCACATATTAAACGGATTTTTGGAACAGGGAGCTGGATCAGGAGCTTGCTCCGTCCTCTCCACGCATCGGCCCGGTATTGCAGCGCCTCCGGGAACGGTGCACTACCTTCTCTCAGCGGTGAAAAGACAGACGTAGCTAGCAAGCAAGCGAGGTGGACCGGAGCTCCTTCCTCTCCGGTCTCGTCTCTCGTCCATCCGTGTGTCTCTGTGCCTCTGTGTCTCTCTCTCCCCCTCCCCGTTCCCGTGCTCCCTCCGTGCGCTTTCCCGCGCCTCGACTCTCTCGGCCAGCAGGCCGGCCCCCTTTTCGGCTCCCGTGCGTTTTCCCTCCAAAAAACTTAGTTTTTTCCTCCTTTTCCCTGGGAGGCAGGCGTGGCTTGTGTGTGTGTGTGTGTGTGTGTGTGTGTGTGTGTGTGTGTGTGTGTGTGTGTGTCCCCGTCCTTGCAGGCGGGCCCCTTTCGACAGCCGGGCGTTTTCCCTCCAAAAAACTTAGTATATACACCTTTTCTTTCTTTTTTTTCCGCAGGCAGGCAGGCAGGCAGGCAGGCAGGCGTGTGTGTGTGCGCGCGCGTCCCCGTCCCTCCCGAGAGAGAGAGCTGCCCCTTGCCTCTGCCCGCAGGTGCTGGCGGTCCGCTTTCGCTTGCAGCTGGTTGGGCACAGCTGCTGCCGGTGGGAGGGGCCTAAGCTAAGGAGGCCGGGCGGCTGGCGCCCCCCGCGGCTGCGGTCGTTGTCGGGCCGTTGACAGAAGATCAAAGAGCAGGGCCCCCGCCCGGGACTGGCAGGAAGGCAGGCAGGCAGGCAAGAGAGAGGGGGAGCAGAGTCCGGCGGCAGGCCTCTGGCTGCAGGGAGGCCGGCAGCTGCGCGGGTCCCGGGCTCCAGAGGAGAGTCGGCCTGCGCCACTGTGCGCCAGCGGAACGCCCGCGCGTCGGTCCGCGCCTTTGGGGGTATCGCTTCTCGGCCTTTTGGCTAAGATCAAGTGTAGTATCTGTTCTTATCAGTTTAATATCTGATACGTCCCCCATCGGGGGACCACATATTAAACGGATTTTTGGAACAGGGAGCTGGATCAGGAGCTTGCTCCGTCCTCTCCACGCATCGGCCCGGTATTGCAGCGCCTCCGGGAACGGTGCACTACCTTCTCTCAGCGGTGAAAAGACAGACGTAGCTAGCAAGCAAGCGAGGTGGACCGGAGCTCCTTCCTCTCCGGTCTCGTCTCTCGTCCATCCGTGTGTCTCTGTGCCTCTGTGTCTCTCTCTCCCCCTCCCCGTTCCCGTGCTCCCTCCGTGCGCTTTCCCGCGCCTCGACTCTCTCGGCCAGCAGGCCGGCCCCCTTTTCGGCTCCCGTGCGTTTTCCCTCCAAAAAACTTAGTTTTTTCCTCCTTTTCCCTGGGAGGCAGGCGTGGCTTGTGTGTGTGTGTGTGTGTGTGTGTGTGTGTGTGTGTGTGTGTGTGTGTGTGTGTGTGTGTGTGTCCCCGTCCTTGCAGGCGGGCCCCTTTCGACAGCCGGGCGTTTTCCCTCCAAAAAACTTAGTATATACACCTTTTCTTTCTTTTTTTTCCGCAGGCAGGCAGGCAGGCAGGCAGGCAGGCGTGTGTGTGTGCGCGCGCGTCCCCGTCCCTCCCGAGAGAGAGAGCTGCCCCTTGCCTCTGCCCGCAGGTGCTGGCGGTCCGCTTTCGCTTGCAGCTGGTTGGGCACAGCTGCTGCCGGTGGGAGGGGCCTAAGCTAAGGAGGCCGGGCGGCTGGCGCCCCCCGCGGCTGCGGTCGTTGTCGGGCCGTTGACAGAAGATCAAAGAGCAGGGCCCCCGCCCGGGACTGGCAGGAAGGCAGGCAGGCAGGCAAGAGAGAGGGGGAGCAGAGTCCGGCGGCAGGCCTCTGGCTGCAGGGAGGCCGGCAGCTGCGCGGGTCCCGGGCTCCAGAGGAGAGTCGGCCTGCGCCACTGTGCGCCAGCGGAACGCCCGCGCGTCGGTCCGCGCCTTTGGGGGTATCGCTTCTCGGCCTTTTGGCTAAGATCAAGTGTAGTATCTGTTCTTATCAGTTTAATATCTGTATCTGATACGTCCCCCATCGGGGGACCACATATTAAACGGATTTTTGGAACAGGGAGCTGGATCAGGAGCTTGCTCCGTCCTCTCCACGCATCGGCCCGGTATTGCAGCGCCTCCGGGAACGGTGCACTACCTTCTCTCAGCGGTGAAAAGACAGACGTAGCTAGCAAGCAAGCGAGGTGGACCGGAGCTCCTTCCTCTCCGGTCTCGTCTCTCGTCCATCCGTGTGTCTCTGTGCCTCTGTGTCTCTCTCTCCCCCTCCCCGTTCCCGTGCTCCCTCCGTGCGCTTTCCCGCGCCTCGACTCTCTCGGCCAGCAGGCCGGCCCCCTTTTCGGCTCCCGTGCGTTTTCCCTCCAAAAAACTTAGTTTTTTCCTCCTTTTCCCTGGGAGGCAGGCGTGGCTTGTGTGTGTGTGTGTGTGTGTGTGTGTGTGTGTGTGTGTGTGTGTGTGTGTGTGTGTGTGTGTGTCCCCGTCCTTGCAGGCGGGCCCCTTTCGACAGCCGGGCGTTTTCCCTCCAAAAAACTTAGTATATACACCTTTTCTTTCTTTTTTTTCCGCAGGCAGGCAGGCAGGCAGGCAGGCAGGCGTGTGTGTGTGCGCGCGCGTCCCCGTCCCTCCCGAGAGAGAGAGCTGCCCCTTGCCTCTGCCCGCAGGTGCTGGCGGTCCGCTTTCGCTTGCAGCTGGTTGGGCACAGCTGCTGCCGGTGGGAGGGGCCTAAGCTAAGGAGGCCGGGCGGCTGGCGCCCCCCGCGGCTGCGGTCGTTGTCGGGCCGTTGACAGAAGATCAAAGAGCAGGGCCCCCGCCCGGGACTGGCAGGAAGGCAGGCAGGCAGGCAAGAGAGAGGGGGAGCAGAGTCCGGCGGCAGGCCTCTGGCTGCAGGGAGGCCGGCAGCTGCGCGGGTCCCGGGCTCCAGAGGAGAGTCGGCCTGCGCCACTGTGCGCCAGCGGAACGCCCGCGCGTCGGTCCGCGCCTTTGGGGGTATCGCTTCTCGGCCTTTTGGCTAAGATCAAGTGTAGTATCTGTTCTTATCAGTTTAATATCTGATACGTCCCCCATCGGGGGACCACATATTAAACGGATTTTTGGAACAGGGAGCTGGATCAGGAGCTTGCTCCGTCCTCTCCACGCATCGGCCCGGTATTGCAGCGCCTCCGGGAACGGTGCACTACCTTCTCTCAGCGGTGAAAAGACAGACGTAGCTAGCAAGCAAGCGAGGTGGACCGGAGCTCCTTCCTCTCCGGTCTCGTCTCTCGTCCATCCGTGTGTCTCTGTGCCTCTGTGTCTCTCTCTCCCCCTCCCCGTTCCCGTGCTCCCTCCGTGCGCTTTCCCGCGCCTCGACTCTCTCGGCCAGCAGGCCGGCCCCCTTTTCGGCTCCCGTGCGTTTTCCCTCCAAAAAACTTAGTTTTTTCCTCCTTTTCCCTGGGAGGCAGGCGTGGCTTGTGTGTGTGTGTGTGTGTGTGTGTGTGTGTGTGTGTGTGTGTGTGTGTGTGTGTGTCCCCGTCCTTGCAGGCGGGCCCCTTTCGACAGCCGGGCGTTTTCCCTCCAAAAAACTTAGTATATACACCTTTTCTTTCTTTTTTTTCCGCAGGCAGGCAGGCAGGCAGGCAGGCAGGCGTGTGTGTGTGCGCGCGCGTCCCCGTCCCTCCCGAGAGAGAGAGCTGCCCCTTGCCTCTGCCCGCAGGTGCTGGCGGTCCGCTTTCGCTTGCAGCTGGTTGGGCACAGCTGCTGCCGGTGGGAGGGGCCTAAGCTAAGGAGGCCGGGCGGCTGGCGCCCCCCGCGGCTGCGGTCGTTGTCGGGCCGTTGACAGAAGATCAAAGAGCAGGGCCCCCGCCCGGGACTGGCAGGAAGGCAGGCAGGCAGGCAAGAGAGAGGGGGAGCAGAGTCCGGCGGCAGGCCTCTGGCTGCAGGGAGGCCGGCAGCTGCGCGGGTCCCGGGCTCCAGAGGAGAGTCGGCCTGCGCCACTGTGCGCCAGCGGAACGCCCGCGCGTCGGTCCGCGCCTTTGGGGGTATCGCTTCTCGGCCTTTTGGCTAAGATCAAGTGTAGTATCTGTTCTTATCAGTTTAATATCTGATACGTCCCCCATCGGGGGACCACATATTAAACGGATTTTTGGAACAGGGAGCTGGATCAGGAGCTTGCTCCGTCCTCTCCACGCATCGGCCCGGTATTGCAGCGCCTCCGGGAACGGTGCACTACCTTCTCTCAGCGGTGAAAAGACAGACGTAGCTAGCAAGCAAGCGAGGTGGACCGGAGCTCCTTCCTCTCCGGTCTCGTCTCTCGTCCATCCGTGTGTCTCTGTGCCTCTGTGTCTCTCTCTCCCCCTCCCCGTTCCCGTGCTCCCTCCGTGCGCTTTCCCGCGCCTCGACTCTCTCGGCCAGCAGGCCGGCCCCCTTTTCGGCTCCCGTGCGTTTTCCCTCCAAAAAACTTAGTTTTTTCCTCCTTTTCCCTGGGAGGCAGGCGTGGCTTGTGTGTGTGTGTGTGTGTGTGTGTGTGTGTGTGTGTGTGTGTGTGTGTGTGTGTGTGTGTGTCCCCGTCCTTGCAGGCGGGCCCCTTTCGACAGCCGGGCGTTTTCCCTCCAAAAAACTTAGTATATACACCTTTTCTTTCTTTTTTTTCCGCAGGCAGGCAGGCAGGCAGGCAGGCAGGCGTGTGTGTGTGCGCGCGCGTCCCCGTCCCTCCCGAGAGAGAGAGCTGCCCCTTGCCTCTGCCCGCAGGTGCTGGCGGTCCGCTTTCGCTTGCAGCTGGTTGGGCACAGCTGCTGCCGGTGGGAGGGGCCTAAGCTAAGGAGGCCGGGCGGCTGGCGCCCCCCGCGGCTGCGGTCGTTGTCGGGCCGTTGACAGAAGATCAAAGAGCAGGGCCCCCGCCCGGGACTGGCAGGAAGGCAGGCAGGCAGGCAAGAGAGAGGGGGAGCAGAGTCCGGCGGCAGGCCTCTGGCTGCAGGGAGGCCGGCAGCTGCGCGGGTCCCGGGCTCCAGAGGAGAGTCGGCCTGCGCCACTGTGCGCCAGCGGAACGCCCGCGCGTCGGTCCGCGCCTTTGGGGGTATCGCTTCTCGGCCTTTTGGCTAAGATCAAGTGTAGTATCTGTTCTTATCAGTTTAATATCTGATACGTCCCCCATCGGGGGACCACATATTAAACGGATTTTTGGAACAGGGAGCTGGATCAGGAGCTTGCTCCGTCCTCTCCACGCATCGGCCCGGTATTGCAGCGCCTCCGGGAACGGTGCACTACCTTCTCTCAGCGGTGAAAAGACAGACGTAGCTAGCAAGCAAGCGAGGTGGACCGGAGCTCCTTCCTCTCCGGTCTCGTCTCTCGTCCATCCGTGTGTCTCTGTGCCTCTGTGTCTCTCTCTCCCCCTCCCCGTTCCCGTGCTCCCTCCGTGCGCTTTCCCGCGCCTCGACTCTCTCGGCCAGCAGGCCGGCCCCCTTTTCGGCTCCCGTGCGTTTTCCCTCCAAAAAACTTAGTTTTTTCCTCCTTTTCCCTGGGAGGCAGGCGTGGCTGTGTGTGTGTGTGTGTGTGTGTGTGTGTGTGTGTGTGTGTGTGTGTGTGTGTGTGTCCCCGTCCTTGCAGGCGGGCCCCTTTCGACAGCCGGGCGTTTTCCCTCCAAAAAACTTAGTATATACACCTTTTCTTTCTTTTTTTTCCGCAGGCAGGCAGGCAGGCAGGCAGGCAGGCGTGTGTGTGTGCGCGCGCGTCCCCGTCCCTCCCGAGAGAGAGAGCTGCCCCTTGCCTCTGCCCGCAGGTGCTGGCGGTCCGCTTTCGCTTGCAGCTGGTTGGGCACAGCTGCTGCCGGTGGGAGGGGCCTAAGCTAAGGAGGCCGGGCGGCTGGCGCCCCCCGCGGCTGCGGTCGTTGTCGGGCCGTTGACAGAAGATCAAAGAGCAGGGCCCCCGCCCGGGACTGGCAGGAAGGCAGGCAGGCAGGCAAGAGAGAGGGGGAGCAGAGTCCGGCGGCAGGCCTCTGGCTGCAGGGAGGCCGGCAGCTGCGCGGGTCCCGGGCTCCAGAGGAGAGTCGGCCTGCGCCACTGTGCGCCAGCGGAACGCCCGCGCGTCGGTCCGCGCCTTTGGGGGTATCGCTTCTCGGCCTTTTGGCTAAGATCAAGTGTAGTATCTGTTCTTATCAGTTTAATATCTGATACGTCCCCCATCGGGGGACCACATATTAAACGGATTTTTGGAACAGGGAGCTGGATCAGGAGCTTGCTCCGTCCTCTCCACGCATCGGCCCGGTATTGCAGCGCCTCCGGGAACGGTGCACTACCTTCTCTCAGCGGTGAAAAGACAGACGTAGCTAGCAAGCAAGCGAGGTGGACCGGAGCTCCTTCCTCTCCGGTCTCGTCTCTCGTCCATCCGTGTGTCTCTGTGCCTCTGTGTCTCTCTCTCCCCCTCCCCGTTCCCGTGCTCCCTCCGTGCGCTTTCCCGCGCCTCGACTCTCTCGGCCAGCAGGCCGGCCCCCTTTTCGGCTCCCGTGCGTTTTCCCTCCAAAAAACTTAGTTTTTTCCTCCTTTTCCCTGGGAGGCAGGCGTGGCTGTGTGTGTGTGTGTGTGTGTGTGTGTGTGTGTGTGTGTGTGTGTGTGTGTGTGTGTGTGTCCCCGTCCTTGCAGGCGGGCCCCTTTCGACAGCCGGGCGTTTTCCCTCCAAAAAACTTAGTATATACACCTTTTCTTTCTTTTTTTTCCGCAGGCAGGCAGGCAGGCAGGCAGGCAGGCGTGTGTGTGTGCGCGCGCGTCCCCGTCCCTCCCGAGAGAGAGAGCTGCCCCTTGCCTCTGCCCGCAGGTGCTGGCGGTCCGCTTTCGCTTGCAGCTGGTTGGGCACAGCTGCTGCCGGTGGGAGGGGCCTAAGCTAAGGAGGCCGGGCGGCTGGCGCCCCCCGCGGCTGCGGTCGTTGTCGGGCCGTTGACAGAAGATCAAAGAGCAGGGCCCCCGCCCGGGACTGGCAGGAAGGCAGGCAGGCAGGCAAGAGAGAGGGGGAGCAGAGTCCGGCGGCAGGCCTCTGGCTGCAGGGAGGCCGGCAGCTGCGCGGGTCCCGGGCTCCAGAGCAGAGGAGAGTCGGCCTGCGCCACTGTGCGCCAGCGGAACGCCCGCGCGTCGGTCCGCGCCTTTGGGGGTATCGCTTCTCGGCCTTTTGGCTAAGATCAAGTGTAGTATCTGTTCTTATCAGTTTAATATCTGATACGTCCCCCATCGGGGGACCACATATTAAACGGATTTTTGGAACAGGGAGCTGGATCAGGAGCTTGCTCCGTCCTCTCCACGCATCGGCCCGGTATTGCAGCGCCTCCGGGAACGGTGCACTACCTTCTCTCAGCGGTGAAAAGACAGACGTAGCTAGCAAGCAAGCGAGGTGGACCGGAGCTCCTTCCTCTCCGGTCTCGTCTCTCGTCCATCCGTGTGTCTCTGTGCCTCTGTGTCTCTCTCTCCCCCTCCCCGTTCCCGTGCTCCCTCCGTGCGCTTTCCCGCGCCTCGACTCTCTCGGCCAGCAGGCCGGCCCCCTTTTCGGCTCCCGTGCGTTTTCCCTCCAAAAAACTTAGTTTTTTCCTCCTTTTCCCTGGGAGGCAGGCGTGGCTTGTGTGTGTGTGTGGGTGTGTGTGTGTGTGTGTGTGTGTGTGTGTGTGTGTGTGTTCCCCGTCCTTGCAGGCGGGCCCCTTTCGACAGCCGGGCGTTTTCCCTCCAAAAAACTTAGTATATACACCTTTTCTTTCTTTTTTTTCCGCAGGCAGGCAGGCAGGCAGGCAGGCAGGCGTGTGTGTGTGCGCGCGCGTCCCCGTCCCTCCCGAGAGAGAGAGCTGCCCCTTGCCTCTGCCCGCAGGTGCTGGCGGTCCGCTTTCGCTTGCAGCTGGTTGGGCACAGCTGCTGCCGGTGGGAGGGGCCTAAGCTAAGGAGGCCGGGCGGCTGGCGCCCCCCGCGGCTGCGGTCGTTGTCGGGCCGTTGACAGAAGATCAAAGAGCAGGGCCCCCGCCCGGGACTGGCAGGAAGGCAGGCAGGCAGGCAAGAGAGAGGGGGAGCAGAGTCCGGCGGCAGGCCTCTGGCTGCAGGGAGGCCGGCAGCTGCGCGGGTCCCGGGCTCCAGAGGAGAGTCGGCCTGCGCCACTGTGCGCCAGCGGAACGCCCGCGCGTCGGTCCGCGCCTTTGGGGGTATCGCTTCTCGGCCTTTTGGCTAAGATCAAGTGTAGTATCTGTTCTTATCAGTTTAATATCTGATACGTCCCCCATCGGGGGACCACATATTAAACGGATTTTTGGAACAGGGAGCTGGATCAGGAGCTTGCTCCGTCCTCTCCACGCATCGGCCCGGTATTGCAGCGCCTCCGGGAACGGTGCACTACCTTCTCTCAGCGGTGAAAAGACAGACGTAGCTAGCAAGCAAGCGAGGTGGACCGGAGCTCCTTCCTCTCCGGTCTCGTCTCTCGTCCATCCGTGTGTCTCTGTGCCTCTGTGTCTCTCTCTCCCCCTCCCCGTTCCCGTGCTCCCTCCGTGCGCTTTCCCGCGCCTCGACTCTCTCGGCCAGCAGGCCGGCCCCCTTTTCGGCTCCCGTGCGTTTTCCCTCCAAAAAACTTAGTTTTTTCCTCCTTTTCCCTGGGAGGCAGGCGTGGCTTGTGTGTGTGTGTGTGTGTGTGTGTGTGTGTGTGTGTGTGTGTGTGTGTGTGTGTGTCCCCGTCCTTGCAGGCGGGCCCCTTTCGACAGCCGGGCGTTTTCCCTCCAAAAAACTTAGTATATACACCTTTTCTTTCTTTTTTTTCCGCAGGCAGGCAGGCAGGCAGGCAGGCAGGCGTGTGTGTGTGCGCGCGCGTCCCCGTCCCTCCCGAGAGAGAGAGCTGCCCCTTGCCTCTGCCCGCAGGTGCTGGCGGTCCGCTTTCGCTTGCAGCTGGTTGGGCACAGCTGCTGCCGGTGGGAGGGGCCTAAGCTAAGGAGGCCGGGCGGCTGGCGCCCCCCGCGGCTGCGGTCGTTGTCGGGCCGTTGACAGAAGATCAAAGAGCAGGGCCCCCGCCCGGGACTGGCAGGAAGGCAGGCAGGCAGGCAAGAGAGAGGGGGAGCAGAGTCCGGCGGCAGGCCTCTGGCTGCAGGGAGGCCGGCAGCTGCGCGGGTCCCGGGCTCCAGAGGAGAGTCGGCCTGCGCCACTGTGCGCCAGCGGAACGCCCGCGCGTCGGTCCGCTTTGGGGGTATCGCTTCTCGGCCTTTTGGCTAAGATCAAGTGTAGTATCTGTTCTTATCAGTTTAATATCTGATACGTCCCCCATCGGGGGACCACATATTAAACGGATTTTTGGAACAGGGAGCTGGATCAGGAGCTTGCTCCGTCCTCTCCACGCATCGGCCCGGTATTGCAGCGCCTCCGGGAACGGTGCACTACCTTCTCTCAGCGGTGAAAAGACAGACGTAGCTAGCAAGCAAGCGAGGTGGACCGGAGCTCCTTCCTCTCCGGTCTCGTCTCTCGTCCATCCGTGTGTCTCTGTGCCTCTGTGTCTCTCTCTCCCCCTCCCCGTTCCCGTGCTCCCTCCGTGCGCTTTCCCGCGCCTCGACTCTCTCGGCCAGCAGGCCGGCCCCCTTTTCGGCTCCCGTGCGTTTTCCCTCCAAAAAACTTAGTTTTTTCCTCCTTTTCCCTGGGAGGCAGGCGTGGCTGTGTGTGTGTGTGTGTGTGTGTGTGTGTGTGTGTGTGTGTGTGTGTGTGTGTGTGTGTCCCCGTCCTTGCAGGCGGGCCCCTTTCGACAGCCGGGCGTTTTCCCTCCAAAAAACTTAGTATATACACCTTTTCTTTCTTTTTTTTCCGCAGGCAGGCAGGCAGGCAGGCAGGCAGGCGTGTGTGTGTGCGCGCGCGTCCCCGTCCCTCCCGAGAGAGAGAGCTGCCCCTTGCCTCTGCCCGCAGGTGCTGGCGGTCCGCTTTCGCTTGCAGCTGGTTGGGCACAGCTGCTGCCGGTGGGAGGGGCCTAAGCTAAGGAGGCCGGGCGGCTGGCGCCCCCCGCGGCTGCGGTCGTTGTCGGGCCGTTGACAGAAGATCAAAGAGCAGGGCCCCCGCCCGGGACTGGCAGGAAGGCAGGCAGGCAGGCAAGAGAGAGGGGGAGCAGAGTCCGGCGGCAGGCCTCTGGCTGCAGGGAGGCCGGCAGCTGCGCGGGTCCCGGGCTCCAGAGGAGAGTCGGCCTGCGCCACTGTGCGCCAGCGGAACGCCCGCGCGTCGGTCCGCGCCTTTGGGGGTATCGCTTCTCGGCCTTTTGGCTAAGATCAAGTGTAGTATCTGTTCTTATCAGTTTAATATCTGATACGTCCCCCATCGGGGGACCACATATTAAACGGATTTTTGGAACAGGGAGCTGGATCAGGAGCTTGCTCCGTCCTCTCCACGCATCGGCCCGGTATTGCAGCGCCTCCGGGAACGGTGCACTACCTTCTCTCAGCGGTGAAAAGACAGACGTAGCTAGCAAGCAAGCGAGGTGGACCGGAGCTCCTTCCTCTCCGGTCTCGTCTCTCGTCCATCCGTGTGTCTCTGTGCCTCTGTGTCTCTCTCTCCCCCTCCCCGTTCCCGTGCTCCCTCCGTGCGCTTTCCCGCGCCTCGACTCTCTCGGCCAGCAGGCCGGCCCCCTTTTCGGCTCCCGTGCGTTTTCCCTCCAAAAAACTTAGTTTTTTCCTCCTTTTCCCTGGGAGGCAGGCGTGGCTTGTGTGTGTGTGTGTGTGTGTGTGTGTGTGTGTGTGTGTGTGTGTGTGTGTGTCCCCGTCCTTGCAGGCGGGCCCCTTTCGACAGCCGGGCGTTTTCCCTCCAAAAAACTTAGTATATACACCTTTTCTTTCTTTTTTTTCCGCAGGCAGGCAGGCAGGCAGGCAGGCAGGCGTGTGTGTGTGCGCGCGTCCCCGTCCCTCCCGAGAGAGAGAGCTGCCCCTTGCCTCTGCCCGCAGGTGCTGGCGGTCCGCTTTCGCTTGCAGCTGGTTGGGCACAGCTGCTGCCGGTGGGAGGGGCCTAAGCTAAGGAGGCCGGGCGGCTGGCGCCCCCCGCGGCTGCGGTCGTTGTCGGGCCGTTGACAGAAGATCAAAGAGCAGGGCCCCCGCCCGGGACTGGCAGGAAGGCAGGCAGGCAGGCAAGAGAGAGGGGGAGCAGAGTCCGGCGGCAGGCCTCTGGCTGCAGGGAGGCCGGCAGCTGCGCGGGTCCCGGGCTCCAGAGGAGAGTCGGCCTGCGCCACTGTGCGCCAGCGGAACGCCCGCGCGTCGGTCCGCGCCTTTGGGGGTATCGCTTCTCGGCCTTTTGGCTAAGATCAAGTGTAGTATCTGTTCTTATCAGTTTAATATCTGATACGTCCCCCATCGGGGGACCACATATTAAACGGATTTTTGGAACAGGGAGCTGGATCAGGAGCTTGCTCCGTCCTCTCCACGCATCGGCCCGGTATTGCAGCGCCTCCGGGAACGGTGCACTACCTTCTCTCAGCGGTGAAAAGACAGACGTAGCTAGCAAGCAAGCGAGGTGGACCGGAGCTCCTTCCTCTCCGGTCTCGTCTCTCGTCCATCCGTGTGTCTCTGTGCCTCTGTGTCTCTCTCTCCCCCTCCCCGTTCCCGTGCTCCCTCCGTGCGCTTTCCCGCGCCTCGACTCTCTCGGCCAGCAGGCCGGCCCCCTTTTCGGCTCCCGTGCGTTTTCCCTCCAAAAAACTTAGTTTTTTCCTCCTTTTCCCTGGGAGGCAGGCGTGGCTTGTGTGTGTGTGTGTGTGTGTGTGTGTGTGTGTGTGTGTGTGTGTGTGTGTGTGTGTCCCCGTCCTTGCAGGCGGGCCCCTTTCGACAGCCGGGCGTTTTCCCTCCAAAAAACTTAGTATATACACCTTTTCTTTCTTTTTTTTCCGCAGGCAGGCAGGCAGGCAGGCAGGCAGGCGTGTGTGTGTGCGCGCGCGTCCCCGTCCCTCCCGAGAGAGAGAGCTGCCCCTTGCCTCTGCCCGCAGGTGCTGGCGGTCCGCTTTCGCTTGCAGCTGGTTGGGCACAGCTGCTGCCGGTGGGAGGGGCCTAAGCTAAGGAGGCCGGGCGGCTGGCGCCCCCCGCGGCTGCGGTCGTTGTCGGGCCGTTGACAGAAGATCAAAGAGCAGGGCCCCCGCCCGGGACTGGCAGGAAGGCAGGCAGGCAGGCAAGAGAGAGGGGGAGCAGAGTCCGGCGGCAGGCCTCTGGCTGCAGGGAGGCCGGCAGCTGCGCGGGTCCCGGGCTCCAGAGGAGAGTCGGCCTGCGCCACTGTGCGCCAGCGGAACGCCCGCGCGTCGGTCCGCGCCTTTGGGGGTATCGCTTCTCGGCCTTTTGGCTAAGATCAAGTGTAGTATCTGTTCTTATCAGTTTAATATCTGATACGTCCCCCATCGGGGGACCACATATTAAACGGATTTTTGGAACAGGGAGCTGGATCAGGAGCTTGCTCCGTCCTCTCCACGCATCGGCCCGGTATTGCAGCGCCTCCGGGAACGGTGCACTACCTTCTCTCAGCGGTGAAAAGACAGACGTAGCTAGCAAGCAAGCGAGGTGGACCGGAGCTCCTTCCTCTCCGGTCTCGTCTCTCGTCCATCCGTGTGTCTCTGTGCCTCTGTGTCTCTCTCTCCCCCTCCCCGTTCCCGTGCTCCCTCCGTGCGCTTTCCCGCGCCTCGACTCTCTCGGCCAGCAGGCCGGCCCCCTTTTCGGCTCCCGTGCGTTTTCCCTCCAAAAAACTTAGTTTTTTCCTCCTTTTCCCTGGGAGGCAGGCGTGGCTTGTGTGTGTGTGTGTGTGTGTGTGTGTGTGTGTGTGTGTGTGTGTGTGTGTGTGTGTGTCCCCGTCCTTGCAGGCGGGCCCCTTTCGACAGCCGGGCGTTTTCCCTCCAAAAAACTTAGTATATACACCTTTTCTTTCTTTTTTTTCCGCAGGCAGGCAGGCAGGCAGGCAGGCAGGCGTGTGTGTGTGCGCGCGCGTCCCCGTCCCTCCCGAGAGAGAGAGCTGCCCCTTGCCTCTGCCCGCAGGTGCTGGCGGTCCGCTTTCGCTTGCAGCTGGTTGGGCACAGCTGCTGCCGGTGGGAGGGGCCTAAGCTAAGGAGGCCGGGCGGCTGGCGCCCCCCGCGGCTGCGGTCGTTGTCGGGCCGTTGACAGAAGATCAAAGAGCAGGGCCCCCGCCCGGGACTGGCAGGAAGGCAGGCAGGCAGGCAAGAGAGAGGGGGAGCAGAGTCCGGCGGCAGGCCTCTGGCTGCAGGGAGGCCGGCAGCTGCGCGGGTCCCGGGCTCCAGAGGAGAGTCGGCCTGCGCCACTGTGCGCCAGCGGAACGCCCGCGCGTCGGTCCGCGCCTTTGGGGGTATCGCTTCTCGGCCTTTTGGCTAAGATCAAGTGTAGTATCTGTTCTTATCAGTTTAATATCTGATACGTCCCCCATCGGGGGACCACATATTAAACGGATTTTTGGAACAGGGAGCTGGATCAGGAGCTTGCTCCGTCCTCTCCACGCATCGGCCCGGTATTGCAGCGCCTCCGGGAACGGTGCACTACCTTCTCTCAGCGGTGAAAAGACAGACGTAGCTAGCAAGCAAGCGAGGTGGACCGGAGCTCCTTCCTCTCCGGTCTCGTCTCTCGTCCATCCGTGTGTCTCTGTGCCTCTGTGTCTCTCTCTCCCCCTCCCCGTTCCCGTGCTCCCTCCGTGCGCTTTCCCGCGCCTCGACTCTCTCGGCCAGCAGGCCGGCCCCCTTTTCGGCTCCCGTGCGTTTTCCCTCCAAAAAACTTAGTTTTTTCCTCCTTTTCCCTGGGAGGCAGGCGTGGCTTGTGTGTGTGTGTGTGTGTGTGTGTGTGTGTGTGTGTGTGTGTGTGTGTGTGTGTCCCCGTCCTTGCAGGCGGGCCCCTTTCGACAGCCGGGCGTTTTCCCTCCAAAAAACTTAGTATATACACCTTTTCTTTCTTTTTTTTCCGCAGGCAGGCAGGCAGGCAGGCAGGCAGGCGTGTGTGTGTGCGCGCGCGTCCCCGTCCCTCCCGAGAGAGAGAGCTGCCCCTTGCCTCTGCCCGCAGGTGCTGGCGGTCCGCTTTCGCTTGCAGCTGGTTGGGCACAGCTGCTGCCGGTGGGAGGGGCCTAAGCTAAGGAGGCCGGGCGGCTGGCGCCCCCCGCGGCTGCGGTCGTTGTCGGGCCGTTGACAGAAGATCAAAGAGCAGGGCCCCCGCCCGGGACTGGCAGGAAGGCAGGCAGGCAGGCAAGAGAGAGGGGGAGCAGAGTCCGGCGGCAGGCCTCTGGCTGCAGGGAGGCCGGCAGCTGCGCGGGTCCCGGGCTCCAGAGGAGAGTCGGCCTGCGCCACTGTGCGCCAGCGGAACGCCCGCGCGTCGGTCCGCGCCTTTGGGGGTATCGCTTCTCGGCCTTTTGGCTAAGATCAAGTGTAGTATCTGTTCTTATCAGTTTAATATCTGATACGTCCCCCATCGGGGGACCACATATTAAACGGATTTTTGGAACAGGGAGCTGGATCAGGAGCTTGCTCCGTCCTCTCCACGCATCGGCCCGGTATTGCAGCGCCTCCGGGAACGGTGCACTACCTTCTCTCAGCGGTGAAAAGACAGACGTAGCTAGCAAGCAAGCGAGGTGGACCGGAGCTCCTTCCTCTCCGGTCTCGTCTCTCGTCCATCCGTGTGTCTCTGTGCCTCTGTGTCTCTCTCTCCCCCTCCCCGTTCCCGTGCTCCCTCCGTGCGCTTTCCCGCGCCTCGACTCTCTCGGCCAGCAGGCCGGCCCCCTTTTCGGCTCCCGTGCGTTTTCCCTCCAAAAAACTTAGTTTTTTCCTCCTTTTCCCTGGGAGGCAGGCGTGGCTTGTGTGTGTGTGTGTGTGTGTGTGTGTGTGTGTGTGTGTGTGTGTGTGTGTGTGTGTGTCCCCGTCCTTGCAGGCGGGCCCCTTTCGACAGCCGGGCGTTTTCCCTCCAAAAAACTTAGTATATACACCTTTTCTTTCTTTTTTTTCCGCAGGCAGGCAGGCAGGCAGGCAGGCAGGCGTGTGTGTGTGCGCGCGCGTCCCCGTCCCTCCCGAGAGAGAGAGCTGCCCCTTGCCTCTGCCCGCAGGTGCTGGCGGTCCGCTTTCGCTTGCAGCTGGTTGGGCACAGCTGCTGCCGGTGGGAGGGGCCTAAGCTAAGGAGGCCGGGCGGCTGGCGCCCCCCGCGGCTGCGGTCGTTGTCGGGCCGTTGACAGAAGATCAAAGAGCAGGGCCCCCGCCCGGGACTGGCAGGAAGGCAGGCAGGCAGGCAAGAGAGAGGGGGAGCAGAGTCCGGCGGCAGGCCTCTGGCTGCAGGGAGGCCGGCAGCTGCGCGGGTCCCGGGCTCCAGAGGAGAGTCGGCCTGCGCCACTGTGCGCCAGCGGAACGCCCGCGCGTCGGTCCGCGCCTTTGGGGGTATCGCTTCTCGGCCTTTTGGCTAAGATCAAGTGTAGTATCTGTTCTTATCAGTTTAATATCTGATACGTCCCCCATCGGGGGACCACATATTAAACGGATTTTTGGAACAGGGAGCTGGATCAGGAGCTTGCTCCGTCCTCTCCACGCATCGGCCCGGTATTGCAGCGCCTCCGGGAACGGTGCACTACCTTCTCTCAGCGGTGAAAAGACAGACGTAGCTAGCAAGCAAGCGAGGTGGACCGGAGCTCCTTCCTCTCCGGTCTCGTCTCTCGTCCATCCGTGTGTCTCTGTGCCTCTGTGTCTCTCTCTCCCCCTCCCCGTTCCCGTGCTCCCTCCGTGCGCTTTCCCGCGCCTCGACTCTCTCGGCCAGCAGGCCGGCCCCCTTTTCGGCTCCCGTGCGTTTTCCCTCCAAAAAACTTAGTTTTTTCCTCCTTTTCCCTGGGAGGCAGGCGTGGCTTGTGTGTGTGTGTGTGTGTGTGTGTGTGTGTGTGTGTGTGTGTGTGTGTGTGTGTCCCCGTCCTTGCAGGCGGGCCCCTTTCGACAGCCGGGCGTTTTCCCTCCAAAAAACTTAGTATATACACCTTTTCTTTCTTTTTTTTCCGCAGGCAGGCAGGCAGGCAGGCAGGCAGGCGTGTGTGTGTGCGCGCGCGTCCCCGTCCCTCCCGAGAGAGAGAGCTGCCCCTTGCCTCTGCCCGCAGGTGCTGGCGGTCCGCTTTCGCTTGCAGCTGGTTGGGCACAGCTGCTGCCGGTGGGAGGGGCCTAAGCTAAGGAGGCCGGGCGGCTGGCGCCCCCCGCGGCTGCGGTCGTTGTCGGGCCGTTGACAGAAGATCAAAGAGCAGGGCCCCCGCCCGGGACTGGCAGGAAGGCAGGCAGGCAGGCAAGAGAGAGGGGGAGCAGAGTCCGGCGGCAGGCCTCTGGCTGCAGGGAGGCCGGCAGCTGCGCGGGTCCCGGGCTCCAGAGGAGAGTCGGCCTGCGCCACTGTGCGCCAGCGGAACGCCCGCGCGTCGGTCCGCGCCTTTGGGGGTATCGCTTCTCGGCCTTTTGGCTAAGATCAAGTGTAGTATCTGTTCTTATCAGTTTAATATCTGATACGTCCCCCATCGGGGGACCACATATTAAACGGATTTTTGGAACAGGGAGCTGGATCAGGAGCTTGCTCCGTCCTCTCCACGCATCGGCCCGGTATTGCAGCGCCTCCGGGAACGGTGCACTACCTTCTCTCAGCGGTGAAAAGACAGACGTAGCTAGCAAGCAAGCGAGGTGGACCGGAGCTCCTTCCTCTCCGGTCTCGTCTCTCGTCCATCCGTGTGTCTCTGTGCCTCTGTGTCTCTCTCTCCCCCTCCCCGTTCCCGTGCTCCCTCCGTGCGCTTTCCCGCGCCTCGACTCTCTCGGCCAGCAGGCCGGCCCCCTTTTCGGCTCCCGTGCGTTTTCCCTCCAAAAAACTTAGTTTTTTCCTCCTTTTCCCTGGGAGGCAGGCGTGGCTTGTGTGTGTGTGTGTGTGTGTGTGTGTGTGTGTGTGTGTGTGTGTGTGTGTGTGTGTCCCCGTCCTTGCAGGCGGGCCCCTTTCGACAGCCGGGCGTTTTCCCTCCAAAAAACTTAGTATATACACCTTTTCTTTCTTTTTTTTCCGCAGGCAGGCAGGCAGGCAGGCAGGCAGGCGTGTGTGTGTGCGCGCGCGTCCCCGTCCCTCCCGAGAGAGAGAGCTGCCCCTTGCCTCTGCCCGCAGGTGCTGGCGGTCCGCTTTCGCTTGCAGCTGGTTGGGCACAGCTGCTGCCGGTGGGAGGGGCCTAAGCTAAGGAGGCCGGGCGGCTGGCGCCCCCCGCGGCTGCGGTCGTTGTCGGGCCGTTGACAGAAGATCAAAGAGCAGGGCCCCCGCCCGGGACTGGCAGGAAGGCAGGCAGGCAGGCAAGAGAGAGGGGGAGCAGAGTCCGGCGGCAGGCCTCTGGCTGCAGGGAGGCCGGCAGCTGCGCGGGTCCCGGGCTCCAGAGGAGAGTCGGCCTGCGCCACTGTGCGCCAGCGGAACGCCCGCGCGTCGGTCCGCGCCTTTGGGGGTATCGCTTCTCGGCCTTTTGGCTAAGATCAAGTGTAGTATCTGTTCTTATCAGTTTAATATCTGATACGTCCCCCATCGGGGGACCACATATTAAACGGATTTTTGGAACAGGGAGCTGGATCAGGAGCTTGCTCCGTCCTCTCCACGCATCGGCCCGGTATTGCAGCGCCTCCGGGAACGGTGCACTACCTTCTCTCAGCGGTGAAAAGACAGACGTAGCTAGCAAGCAAGCGAGGTGGACCGGAGCTCCTTCCTCTCCGGTCTCGTCTCTCGTCCATCCGTGTGTCTCTGTGCCTCTGTGTCTCTCTCTCCCCCTCCCCGTTCCCGTGCTCCCTCCGTGCGCTTTCCCGCGCCTCGACTCTCTCGGCCAGCAGGCCGGCCCCCTTTTCGGCTCCCGTGCGTTTTCCCTCCAAAAAACTTAGTTTTTTCCTCCTTTTCCCTGGGAGGCAGGCGTGGCTTGTGTGTGTGTGTGTGTGTGTGTGTGTGTGTGTGTGTGTGTGTGTGTGTGTGTGTGTCCCCGTCCTTGCAGGCGGGCCCCTTTCGACAGCCGGGCGTTTTCCCTCCAAAAAACTTAGTATATACACCTTTTCTTTCTTTTTTTTCCGCAGGCAGGCAGGCAGGCAGGCAGGCAGGCGTGTGTGTGTGCGCGCGCGTCCCCGTCCCTCCCGAGAGAGAGAGCTGCCCCTTGCCTCTGCCCGCAGGTGCTGGCGGTCCGCTTTCGCTTGCAGCTGGTTGGGCACAGCTGCTGCCGGTGGGAGGGGCCTAAGCTAAGGAGGCCGGGCGGCTGGCGCCCCCCGCGGCTGCGGTCGTTGTCGGGCCGTTGACAGAAGATCAAAGAGCAGGGCCCCCGCCCGGGACTGGCAGGAAGGCAGGCAGGCAGGCAAGAGAGAGGGGGAGCAGAGTCCGGCGGCAGGCCTCTGGCTGCAGGGAGGCCGGCAGCTGCGCGGGTCCCGGGCTCCAGAGGAGAGTCGGCCTGCGCCACTGTGCGCCAGCGGAACGCCCGCGCGTCGGTCCGCGCCTTTGGGGGTATCGCTTCTCGGCCTTTTGGCTAAGATCAAGTGTAGTATCTGTTCTTATCAGTTTAATATCTGATACGTCCCCCATCGGGGGACCACATATTAAACGGATTTTTGGAACAGGGAGCTGGATCAGGAGCTTGCTCCGTCCTCTCCACGCATCGGCCCGGTATTGCAGCGCCTCCGGGAACGGTGCACTACCTTCTCTCAGCGGTGAAAAGACAGACGTAGCTAGCAAGCAAGCGAGGTGGACCGGAGCTCCTTCCTCTCCGGTCTCGTCTCTCGTCCATCCGTGTGTCTCTGTGCCTCTGTGTCTCTCTCTCCCCCTCCCCGTTCCCGTGCTCCCTCCGTGCGCTTTCCCGCGCCTCGACTCTCTCGGCCAGCAGGCCGGCCCCCTTTTCGGCTCCCGTGCGTTTTCCCTCCAAAAAACTTAGTTTTTTCCTCCTTTTCCCTGGGAGGCAGGCGTGGCTTGTGTGTGTGTGTGTGTGTGTGTGTGTGTGTGTGTGTGTGTGTGTGTGTGTGTGTGTGTCCCCGTCCTTGCAGGCGGGCCCCTTTCGACAGCCGGGCGTTTTCCCTCCAAAAAACTTAGTATATACACCTTTTCTTTCTTTTTTTTCCGCAGGCAGGCAGGCAGGCAGGCAGGCAGGCGTGTGTGTGTGCGCGCGTCCCCGTCCCTCCCGAGAGAGAGAGCTGCCCCTTGCCTCTGCCCGCAGGTGCTGGCGGTCCGCTTTCGCTTGCAGCTGGTTGGGCACAGCTGCTGCCGGTGGGAGGGGCCTAAGCTAAGGAGGCCGGGCGGCTGGCGCCCCCCGCGGCTGCGGTCGTTGTCGGGCCGTTGACAGAAGATCAAAGAGCAGGGCCCCCGCCCGGGACTGGCAGGAAGGCAGGCAGGCAGGCAAGAGAGAGGGGGAGCAGAGTCCGGCGGCAGGCCTCTGGCTGCAGGGAGGCCGGCAGCTGCGCGGGTCCCGGGCTCCAGAGGAGAGTCGGCCTGCGCCACTGTGCGCCAGCGGAACGCCCGCGCGTCGGTCCGCGCCTTTGGGGGTATCGCTTCTCGGCCTTTTGGCTAAGATCAAGTGTAGTATCTGTTCTTATCAGTTTAATATCTGATACGTCCCCCATCGGGGGACCACATATTAAACGGATTTTTGGAACAGGGAGCTGGATCAGGAGCTTGCTCCGTCCTCTCCACGCATCGGCCCGGTATTGCAGCGCCTCCGGGAACGGTGCACTACCTTCTCTCAGCGGTGAAAAGACAGACGTAGCTAGCAAGCAAGCGAGGTGGACCGGAGCTCCTTCCTCTCCGGTCTCGTCTCTCGTCCATCCGTGTGTCTCTGTGCCTCTGTGTCTCTCTCTCCCCCTCCCCGTTCCCGTGCTCCCTCCGTGCGCTTTCCCGCGCCTCGACTCTCTCGGCCAGCAGGCCGGCCCCCTTTTCGGCTCCCGTGCGTTTTCCCTCCAAAAAACTTAGTTTTTTCCTCCTTTTCCCTGGGAGGCAGGCGTGGCTTGTGTGTGTGTGTGTGTGTGTGTGTGTGTGTGTGTGTGTGTGTGTGTGTGTGTGTGTCCCCGTCCTTGCAGGCGGGCCCCTTTCGACAGCCGGGCGTTTTCCCTCCAAAAAACTTAGTATATACACCTTTTCTTTCTTTTTTTTCCGCAGGCAGGCAGGCAGGCAGGCAGGCAGGCGTGTGTGTGTGCGCGCGCGTCCCCGTCCCTCCCGAGAGAGAGAGCTGCCCCTTGCCTCTGCCCGCAGGTGCTGGCGGTCCGCTTTCGCTTGCAGCTGGTTGGGCACAGCTGCTGCCGGTGGGAGGGGCCTAAGCTAAGGAGGCCGGGCGGCTGGCGCCCCCCGCGGCTGCGGTCGTTGTCGGGCCGTTGACAGAAGATCAAAGAGCAGGGCCCCCGCCCGGGACTGGCAGGAAGGCAGGCAGGCAGGCAAGAGAGAGGGGGAGCAGAGTCCGGCGGCAGGCCTCTGGCTGCAGGGAGGCCGGCAGCTGCGCGGGTCCCGGGCTCCAGAGGAGAGTCGGCCTGCGCCACTGTGCGCCAGCGGAACGCCCGCGCGTCGGTCCGCGCCTTTGGGGGTATCGCTTCTCGGCCTTTTGGCTAAGATCAAGTGTAGTATCTGTTCTTATCAGTTTAATATCTGATACGTCCCCCATCGGGGGACCACATATTAAACGGATTTTTGGAACAGGGAGCTGGATCAGGAGCTTGCTCCGTCCTCTCCACGCATCGGCCCGGTATTGCAGCGCCTCCGGGAACGGTGCACTACCTTCTCTCAGCGGTGAAAAGACAGACGTAGCTAGCAAGCAAGCGAGGTGGACCGGAGCTCCTTCCTCTCCGGTCTCGTCTCTCGTCCATCCGTGTGTCTCTGTGCCTCTGTGTCTCTCTCTCCCCCTCCCCGTTCCCGTGCTCCCTCCGTGCGCTTTCCCGCGCCTCGACTCTCTCGGCCAGCAGGCCGGCCCCCTTTTCGGCTCCCGTGCGTTTTCCCTCCAAAAAACTTAGTTTTTTCCTCCTTTTCCCTGGGAGGCAGGCGTGGCTTGTGTGTGTGTGTGTGTGTGTGTGTGTGTGTGTGTGTGTGTGTGTGTGTGTGTGTGTGTCCCCGTCCTTGCAGGCGGGCCCCTTTCGACAGCCGGGCGTTTTCCCTCCAAAAAACTTAGTATATACACCTTTTCTTTCTTTTTTTTCCGCAGGCAGGCAGGCAGGCAGGCAGGCAGGCGTGTGTGTGTGCGCGCGCGTCCCCGTCCCTCCCGAGAGAGAGAGCTGCCCCTTGCCTCTGCCCGCAGGTGCTGGCGGTCCGCTTTCGCTTGCAGCTGGTTGGGCACAGCTGCTGCCGGTGGGAGGGGCCTAAGCTAAGGAGGCCGGGCGGCTGGCGCCCCCCGCGGCTGCGGTCGTTGTCGGGCCGTTGACAGAAGATCAAAGAGCAGGGCCCCCGCCCGGGACTGGCAGGAAGGCAGGCAGGCAGGCAAGAGAGAGGGGGAGCAGAGTCCGGCGGCAGGCCTCTGGCTGCAGGGAGGCCGGCAGCTGCGCGGGTCCCGGGCTCCAGAGGAGAGTCGGCCTGCGCCACTGTGCGCCAGCGGAACGCCCGCGCGTCGGTCCGCGCCTTTGGGGGTATCGCTTCTCGGCCTTTTGGCTAAGATCAAGTGTAGTATCTGTTCTTATCAGTTTAATATCTGATACGTCCCCCATCGGGGGACCACATATTAAACGGATTTTTGGAACAGGGAGCTGGATCAGGAGCTTGCTCCGTCCTCTCCACGCATCGGCCCGGTATTGCAGCGCCTCCGGGAACGGTGCACTACCTTCTCTCAGCGGTGAAAAGACAGACGTAGCTAGCAAGCAAGCGAGGTGGACCGGAGCTCCTTCCTCTCCGGTCTCGTCTCTCGTCCATCCGTGTGTCTCTGTGCCTCTGTGTCTCTCTCTCCCCCTCCCCGTTCCCGTGCTCCCTCCGTGCGCTTTCCCGCGCCTCGACTCTCTCGGCCAGCAGGCCGGCCCCCTTTTCGGCTCCCGTGCGTTTTCCCTCCAAAAAACTTAGTTTTTTCCTCCTTTTCCCTGGGAGGCAGGCGTGGCTTGTGTGTGTGTGTGTGTGTGTGTGTGTGTGTGTGTGTGTGTGTGTGTGTGTGTGTGTGTCCCCGTCCTTGCAGGCGGGCCCCTTTCGACAGCCGGGCGTTTTCCCTCCAAAAAACTTAGTATATACACCTTTTCTTTCTTTTTTTTCCGCAGGCAGGCAGGCAGGCAGGCAGGCAGGCGTGTGTGTGTGCGCGCGCGTCCCCGTCCCTCCCGAGAGAGAGAGCTGCCCCTTGCCTCTGCCCGCAGGTGCTGGCGGTCCGCTTTCGCTTGCAGCTGGTTGGGCACAGCTGCTGCCGGTGGGAGGGGCCTAAGCTAAGGAGGCCGGGCGGCTGGCGCCCCCCGCGGCTGCGGTCGTTGTCGGGCCGTTGACAGAAGATCAAAGAGCAGGGCCCCCGCCCGGGACTGGCAGGAAGGCAGGCAGGCAGGCAAGAGAGAGGGGGAGCAGAGTCCGGCGGCAGGCCTCTGGCTGCAGGGAGGCCGGCAGCTGCGCGGGTCCCGGGCTCCAGAGGAGAGTCGGCCTGCGCCACTGTGCGCCAGCGGAACGCCCGCGCGTCGGTCCGCGCCTTTGGGGGTATCGCTTCTCGGCCTTTTGGCTAAGATCAAGTGTAGTATCTGTTCTTATCAGTTTAATATCTGATACGTCCCCCATCGGGGGACCACATATTAAACGGATTTTTGGAACAGGGAGCTGGATCAGGAGCTTGCTCCGTCCTCTCCACGCATCGGCCCGGTATTGCAGCGCCTCCGGGAACGGTGCACTACCTTCTCTCAGCGGTGAAAAGACAGACGTAGCTAGCAAGCAAGCGAGGTGGACCGGAGCTCCTTCCTCTCCGGTCTCGTCTCTCGTCCATCCGTGTGTCTCTGTGCCTCTGTGTCTCTCTCTCCCCCTCCCCGTTCCCGTGCTCCCTCCGTGCGCTTTCCCGCGCCTCGACTCTCTCGGCCAGCAGGCCGGCCCCCTTTTCGGCTCCCGTGCGTTTTCCCTCCAAAAAACTTAGTTTTTTCCTCCTTTTCCCTGGGAGGCAGGCGTGGCTTGTGTGTGTGTGTGTGTGTGTGTGTGTGTGTGTGTGTGTGTGTGTGTGTGTGTGTGTGTGTCCCCGTCCTTGCAGGCGGGCCCCTTTCGACAGCCGGGCGTTTTCCCTCCAAAAAACTTAGTATATACACCTTTTCTTTCTTTTTTTTCCGCAGGCAGGCAGGCAGGCAGGCAGGCAGGCGTGTGTGTGTGCGCGCGCGTCCCCGTCCCTCCCGAGAGAGAGAGCTGCCCCTTGCCTCTGCCCGCAGGTGCTGGCGGTCCGCTTTCGCTTGCAGCTGGTTGGGCACAGCTGCTGCCGGTGGGAGGGGCCTAAGCTAAGGAGGCCGGGCGGCTGGCGCCCCCCGCGGCTGCGGTCGTTGTCGGGCCGTTGACAGAAGATCAAAGAGCAGGGCCCCCGCCCGGGACTGGCAGGAAGGCAGGCAGGCAGGCAAGAGAGAGGGGGAGCAGAGTCCGGCGGCAGGCCTCTGGCTGCAGGGAGGCCGGCAGCTGCGCGGGTCCCGGGCTCCAGAGGAGAGTCGGCCTGCGCCACTGTGCGCCAGCGGAACGCCCGCGCGTCGGTCCGCGCCTTTGGGGGTATCGCTTCTCGGCCTTTTGGCTAAGATCAAGTGTAGTATCTGTTCTTATCAGTTTAATATCTGATACGTCCCCCATCGGGGGACCACATATTAAACGGATTTTTGGAACAGGGAGCTGGATCAGGAGCTTGCTCCGTCCTCTCCACGCATCGGCCCGGTATTGCAGCGCCTCCGGGAACGGTGCACTACCTTCTCTCAGCGGTGAAAAGACAGACGTAGCTAGCAAGCAAGCGAGGTGGACCGGAGCTCCTTCCTCTCCGGTCTCGTCTCTCGTCCATCCGTGTGTCTCTGTGCCTCTGTGTCTCTCTCTCCCCCTCCCCGTTCCCGTGCTCCCTCCGTGCGCTTTCCCGCGCCTCGACTCTCTCGGCCAGCAGGCCGGCCCCCTTTTCGGCTCCCGTGCGTTTTCCCTCCAAAAAACTTAGTTTTTTCCTCCTTTTCCCTGGGAGGCAGGCGTGGCTTGTGTGTGTGTGTGTGTGTGTGTGTGTGTGTGTGTGTGTGTGTGTGTGTGTGTGTGTCCCCGTCCTTGCAGGCGGGCCCCTTTCGACAGCCGGGCGTTTTCCCTCCAAAAAACTTAGTATATACACCTTTTCTTTCTTTTTTTTCCGCAGGCAGGCAGGCAGGCAGGCAGGCAGGCGTGTGTGTGTGCGCGCGCGTCCCCGTCCCTCCCGAGAGAGAGAGCTGCCCCTTGCCTCTGCCCGCAGGTGCTGGCGGTCCGCTTTCGCTTGCAGCTGGTTGGGCACAGCTGCTGCCGGTGGGAGGGGCCTAAGCTAAGGAGGCCGGGCGGCTGGCGCCCCCCGCGGCTGCGGTCGTTGTCGGGCCGTTGACAGAAGATCAAAGAGCAGGGCCCCCGCCCGGGACTGGCAGGAAGGCAGGCAGGCAGGCAAGAGAGAGGGGGAGCAGAGTCCGGCGGCAGGCCTCTGGCTGCAGGGAGGCCGGCAGCTGCGCGGGTCCCGGGCTCCAGAGGAGAGTCGGCCTGCGCCACTGTGCGCCAGCGGAACGCCCGCGCGTCGGTCCGCGCCTTTGGGGGTATCGCTTCTCGGCCTTTTGGCTAAGATCAAGTGTAGTATCTGTTCTTATCAGTTTAATATCTGATACGTCCCCCATCGGGGGACCACATATTAAACGGATTTTTGGAACAGGGAGCTGGATCAGGAGCTTGCTCCGTCCTCTCCACGCATCGGCCCGGTATTGCAGCGCCTCCGGGAACGGTGCACTACCTTCTCTCAGCGGTGAAAAGACAGACGTAGCTAGCAAGCAAGCGAGGTGGACCGGAGCTCCTTCCTCTCCGGTCTCGTCTCTCGTCCATCCGTGTGTCTCTGTGCCTCTGTGTCTCTCTCTCCCCCTCCCCGTTCCCGTGCTCCCTCCGTGCGCTTTCCCGCGCCTCGACTCTCTCGGCCAGCAGGCCGGCCCCCTTTTCGGCTCCCGTGCGTTTTCCCTCCAAAAAACTTAGTTTTTTCCTCCTTTTCCCTGGGAGGCAGGCGTGGCTTGTGTGTGTGTGTGTGTGTGTGTGTGTGTGTGTGTGTGTGTGTGTGTGTGTGTGTGTGTGTCCCCGTCCTTGCAGGCGGGCCCCTTTCGACAGCCGGGCGTTTTCCCTCCAAAAAACTTAGTATATACACCTTTTCTTTCTTTTTTTTCCGCAGGCAGGCAGGCAGGCAGGCAGGCAGGCGTGTGTGTGTGCGCGCGCGTCCCCGTCCCTCCCGAGAGAGAGAGCTGCCCCTTGCCTCTGCCCGCAGGTGCTGGCGGTCCGCTTTCGCTTGCAGCTGGTTGGGCACAGCTGCTGCCGGTGGGAGGGGCCTAAGCTAAGGAGGCCGGGCGGCTGGCGCCCCCCGCGGCTGCGGTCGTTGTCGGGCCGTTGACAGAAGATCAAAGAGCAGGGCCCCCGCCCGGGACTGGCAGGAAGGCAGGCAGGCAGGCAAGAGAGAGGGGGAGCAGAGTCCGGCGGCAGGCCTCTGGCTGCAGGGAGGCCGGCAGCTGCGCGGGTCCCGGGCTCCAGAGGAGAGTCGGCCTGCGCCACTGTGCGCCAGCGGAACGCCCGCGCGTCGGTCCGCGCCTTTGGGGGTATCGCTTCTCGGCCTTTTGGCTAAGATCAAGTGTAGTATCTGTTCTTATCAGTTTAATATCTGATACGTCCCCCATCGGGGGACCACATATTAAACGGATTTTTGGAACAGGGAGCTGGATCAGGAGCTTGCTCCGTCCTCTCCACGCATCGGCCCGGTATTGCAGCGCCTCCGGGAACGGTGCACTACCTTCTCTCAGCGGTGAAAAGACAGACGTAGCTAGCAAGCAAGCGAGGTGGACCGGAGCTCCTTCCTCTCCGGTCTCGTCTCTCGTCCATCCGTGTGTCTCTGTGCCTCTGTGTCTCTCTCTCCCCCTCCCCGTTCCCGTGCTCCCTCCGTGCGCTTTCCCGCGCCTCGACTCTCTCGGCCAGCAGGCCGGCCCCCTTTTCGGCTCCCGTGCGTTTTCCCTCCAAAAAACTTAGTTTTTTCCTCCTTTTCCCTGGGAGGCAGGCGTGGCTTGTGTGTGTGTGTGTGTGTGTGTGTGTGTGTGTGTGTGTGTGTGTGTGTGTGTGTGTGTCCCCGTCCTTGCAGGCGGGCCCCTTTCGACAGCCGGGCGTTTTCCCTCCAAAAAACTTAGTATATACACCTTTTCTTTCTTTTTTTTCCGCAGGCAGGCAGGCAGGCAGGCAGGCAGGCGTGTGTGTGTGCGCGCGCGTCCCCGTCCCTCCCGAGAGAGAGAGCTGCCCCTTGCCTCTGCCCGCAGGTGCTGGCGGTCCGCTTTCGCTTGCAGCTGGTTGGGCACAGCTGCTGCCGGTGGGAGGGGCCTAAGCTAAGGAGGCCGGGCGGCTGGCGCCCCCCGCGGCTGCGGTCGTTGTCGGGCCGTTGACAGAAGATCAAAGAGCAGGGCCCCCGCCCGGGACTGGCAGGAAGGCAGGCAGGCAGGCAAGAGAGAGGGGGAGCAGAGTCCGGCGGCAGGCCTCTGGCTGCAGGGAGGCCGGCAGCTGCGCGGGTCCCGGGCTCCAGAGGAGAGTCGGCCTGCGCCACTGTGCGCCAGCGGAACGCCCGCGCGTCGGTCCGCGCCTTTGGGGGTATCGCTTCTCGGCCTTTTGGCTAAGATCAAGTGTAGTATCTGTTCTTATCAGTTTAATATCTGATACGTCCCCCATCGGGGGACCACATATTAAACGGATTTTTGGAACAGGGAGCTGGATCAGGAGCTTGCTCCGTCCTCTCCACGCATCGGCCCGGTATTGCAGCGCCTCCGGGAACGGTGCACTACCTTCTCTCAGCGGTGAAAAGACAGACGTAGCTAGCAAGCAAGCGAGGTGGACCGGAGCTCCTTCCTCTCCGGTCTCGTCTCTCGTCCATCCGTGTGTCTCTGTGCCTCTGTGTCTCTCTCTCCCCCTCCCCGTTCCCGTGCTCCCTCCGTGCGCTTTCCCGCGCCTCGACTCTCTCGGCCAGCAGGCCGGCCCCCTTTTCGGCTCCCGTGCGTTTTCCCTCCAAAAAACTTAGTTTTTTCCTCCTTTTCCCTGGGAGGCAGGCGTGGCTTGTGTGTGTGTGTGTGTGTGTGTGTGTGTGTGTGTGTGTGTGTGTGTGTGTGTGTGTCCCCGTCCTTGCAGGCGGGCCCCTTTCGACAGCCGGGCGTTTTCCCTCCAAAAAACTTAGTATATACACCTTTTCTTTCTTTTTTTTCCGCAGGCAGGCAGGCAGGCAGGCAGGCAGGCGTGTGTGTGTGCGCGCGCGTCCCCGTCCCTCCCGAGAGAGAGAGCTGCCCCTTGCCTCTGCCCGCAGGTGCTGGCGGTCCGCTTTCGCTTGCAGCTGGTTGGGCACAGCTGCTGCCGGTGGGAGGGGCCTAAGCTAAGGAGGCCGGGCGGCTGGCGCCCCCCGCGGCTGCGGTCGTTGTCGGGCCGTTGACAGAAGATCAAAGAGCAGGGCCCCCGCCCGGGACTGGCAGGAAGGCAGGCAGGCAGGCAAGAGAGAGGGGGAGCAGAGTCCGGCGGCAGGCCTCTGGCTGCAGGGAGGCCGGCAGCTGCGCGGGTCCCGGGCTCCAGAGGAGAGTCGGCCTGCGCCACTGTGCGCCAGCGGAACGCCCGCGCGTCGGTCCGCGCCTTTGGGGGTATCGCTTCTCGGCCTTTTGGCTAAGATCAAGTGTAGTATCTGTTCTTATCAGTTTAATATCTGATACGTCCCCCATCGGGGGACCACATATTAAACGGATTTTTGGAACAGGGAGCTGGATCAGGAGCTTGCTCCGTCCTCTCCACGCATCGGCCCGGTATTGCAGCGCCTCCGGGAACGGTGCACTACCTTCTCTCAGCGGTGAAAAGACAGACGTAGCTAGCAAGCAAGCGAGGTGGACCGGAGCTCCTTCCTCTCCGGTCTCGTCTCTCGTCCATCCGTGTGTCTCTGTGCCTCTGTGTCTCTCTCTCCCCCTCCCCGTTCCCGTGCTCCCTCCGTGCGCTTTCCCGCGCCTCGACTCTCTCGGCCAGCAGGCCGGCCCCCTTTTCGGCTCCCGTGCGTTTTCCCTCCAAAAAACTTAGTTTTTTCCTCCTTTTCCCTGGGAGGCAGGCGTGGCTTGTGTGTGTGTGTGTGTGTGTGTGTGTGTGTGTGTGTGTGTGTGTGTGTGTGTGTCCCCGTCCTTGCAGGCGGGCCCCTTTCGACAGCCGGGCGTTTTCCCTCCAAAAAACTTAGTATATACACCTTTTCTTTCTTTTTTTTCCGCAGGCAGGCAGGCAGGCAGGCAGGCAGGCGTGTGTGTGTGCGCGCGCGTCCCCGTCCCTCCCGAGAGAGAGAGCTGCCCCTTGCCTCTGCCCGCAGGTGCTGGCGGTCCGCTTTCGCTTGCAGCTGGTTGGGCACAGCTGCTGCCGGTGGGAGGGGCCTAAGCTAAGGAGGCCGGGCGGCTGGCGCCCCCCGCGGCTGCGGTCGTTGTCGGGCCGTTGACAGAAGATCAAAGAGCAGGGCCCCCGCCCGGGACTGGCAGGAAGGCAGGCAGGCAGGCAAGAGAGAGGGGGAGCAGAGTCCGGCGGCAGGCCTCTGGCTGCAGGGAGGCCGGCAGCTGCGCGGGTCCCGGGCTCCAGAGGAGAGTCGGCCTGCGCCACTGTGCGCCAGCGGAACGCCCGCGCGTCGGTCCGCGCCTTTGGGGGTATCGCTTCTCGGCCTTTTGGCTAAGATCAAGTGTAGTATCTGTTCTTATCAGTTTAATATCTGATACGTCCCCCATCGGGGGACCACATATTAAACGGATTTTTGGAACAGGGAGCTGGATCAGGAGCTTGCTCCGTCCTCTCCACGCATCGGCCCGGTATTGCAGCGCCTCCGGGAACGGTGCACTACCTTCTCTCAGCGGTGAAAAGACAGACGTAGCTAGCAAGCAAGCGAGGTGGACCGGAGCTCCTTCCTCTCCGGTCTCGTCTCTCGTCCATCCGTGTGTCTCTGTGCCTCTGTGTCTCTCTCTCCCCCTCCCCGTTCCCGTGCTCCCTCCGTGCGCTTTCCCGCGCCTCGACTCTCTCGGCCAGCAGGCCGGCCCCCTTTTCGGCTCCCGTGCGTTTTCCCTCCAAAAAACTTAGTTTTTTCCTCCTTTTCCCTGGGAGGCAGGCGTGGCTTGTGTGTGTGTGTGTGTGTGTGTGTGTGTGTGTGTGTGTGTGTGTGTGTGTGTG
>NW_028296816.1:0-30564 GCF_055471065.1 Atractosteus spatula | reverse complement strand
CTTGGTTCTTAAAAGTTTGTAACATTTGCCAAACATCATTGTGGCTGATAAAACTACATTAAAGTTCTTTTTATACATAATTAATAAGATGGTTAGAAAAGCCATAGAGAAAGGAAGGAATGTTTTACAGATAACATGTTGCATAGTTGTCCTGATATACACTGTGTGGACTAATGTCATTCTCAGAGCAGGTGAATAAAGTCTTCTTATCTGTGTGTCTCTTCCCCAGGAGCTGTAGAGACCAGCGCTCTCCCTGACACTGGGGACAGGGCTCCACTGAGCTGCAGCACTGTGAGCAGGAGTGGGGCTCCAGTCTGAGGCAGGACACAGAGCCCACAGCTCCTGAAGACAGACAGGGGCTCCCTGAGCAGCACAGGACCAGACAGAGTGAGGAGGAGCTGAGGACCAGAGTCTGTCCACATGGCAGAGCCAGAGACAGGCTGTGTTACACAAGGACTCAGTGCACCAGGGTGTGCTCTGTGTGTGAAGGGTGAGCTGGGAACTCAGGATGCAGTAGGATGTGGTTGTGTTGAACACAAACTCCAGATACTGGAATCTAGGAGTTTTAAAACAGAACCTCAGTGTGAGACACAAGGACTTGATCTTCAAGAATCTCATGAATCCTGTTCAGATGTTGTGTCTCCCAGTGTGAAGAGTGAAAGTGATCTGGACTCCAGCTACACTGCAGATCTGTCCAGGATTCAGTCCCTCAGCTCTGCAGCACTGGACACTGAGTCCCATCAGGAGTCTGACCAGATTAAAACACAGAGCAAGGAACTTGTGAGCATCTGTACAGGAACTGTCGAGAATCATGAACAGAATCACACAGGAGAGAAACGATACTGCTGTGAACAGTGTGGGAAGAGTTTCAGGTGGGCAGGATCTCTCAAGCGTCATGAACAGATTCACACAGGAGAGAGACCGTACTGCTGTGAACAGTGTGGGAAGAGTTTCAACCATTCAGGAACTCTGAGAAGTCACAAACGGATTCACACGGGAGAGAGACCGTACTGCTGTGAACAGTGTGGGAAGAGTTTCATTAGGAGGGAAGACCTTAAGATTCATGAACGGATTCACACAGGAGAGAGACCGTACTGCTGTGAACAGTGTGGGAAGAGTTTCAAATATTCAGGTGCACTCAAGCATCATGAACGGATTCACACAGGAGAGAGACCGTACTGCTGTGAACAGTGTGGGAAAAGTTTCAAGCAGGCAGGAGCCCTTAAGACTCATGAACGGATTCACACAGGAGAGAGACCGTACTGCTGTGAGCACTGTGGGAAGAGTTTCAGCGACGCTGGAGCCCTCAAGTGTCATGAACGGATTCACACAGGAGAGAGACCGTACTGCTGTGAACAGTGTGGGAAAAGTTTCAATCAGGCAGGAGCCCTCAGGAGTCATGAGCGGATTCACACAAGAGAAAGACCGTACTGCTGTGAACAGCTGGGAAAGAGTTTCAGTCAGGCAGCAAATCTCAAGACTCATGAACGGATTCACACAGGAGAGAGACCGTACTGCTGTGAGCACTGTGGGAAAACTTTCAACCAGACAGGAGCCCTTAAAAGTCATGAGCGGATTCACACAGGAGAGAGACCGTACTGCTGTCAACAGTGTGGAAAAAGCTTCAAGCAGTCAGGAGCCCTCAAACATCATGAGCGGATTCACACAGGAGAGAGACCGTACTGCTGTGAACAGTGTGGGAAGAGTTTCCGTGTAGCAACAGCTCTCAGGTGTCATGAACGGATTCACACAGGAGAGAGACCGTACTGCTGTAAACAGTGTGGGAAGAGTTTCAATTTTGCAGCACAGCTCAAGATACATGAACGGATTCACACAGGAGAGAGACCGTACTGCTGTGAACAGTGTGGGAAGAGTTTCAAGCAGGCAGGAGCCCTCAAGCATCACGAACGGATTCACACAGGAGAGAGACCGTACTGCTGTGAACAGTGTGGGAAGAGCTTCAGTGTGGCAACAGCTCTCAGGTGTCATGAACGGATTCACACAGGAGAGAGACCATACTGCTGTAAACAGTGCGGGAAGAGTTTCAACCAGGCAGGAGCCCTCAAGAGTCATGAACGAATTCATACAGGAGAGAGACCATACTGCTGTGGACAGTGTGGGAAGAGCTTCAAGTATTCAGAAGCCCTCAAGCATCATGAGGAGATTCATACAGGCGAGAGACGGTACTGCTGTGAACAGTGTGGGAAGAGTTTCCATAACGCAGCCAATCTGAAGAGACATGAACGGGTTCACACTGGAGAGAGACCGTACTGCTGCCAACAGTGTGGGAAGAGCTTCAGCCAGGTAGCACATCTGAAGTGTCACGAACGGATTCACACTGGAGAGAGATCATAATGCTCTTCAATAGTGTGGGAAGAGTTTCAGCCCTCAAACGTCATAAAGGAATTCATACCGGACAGAAACCTTCGAAGTGGGAAAGTAGAGTATTTAAATTAAAATTAAGTGCTATGAAAGATTATTCCAATCTTTCTAATAATCTGCTTTGACTAAGCAGAACAGTGTAAGAGTTTGATCACAATCTTCCAGGTCTGGAACACAGACCAGACTGTCATGAAGCTCTCTAAATTCTGAGTATTCTGATGATATATCGTGCAGCCCAACTCCATTGTCTTGCTAGTCTCTTTCTGCTATGACTACGGGTCTGAGGTCACTGTCCATCCCCTACAAGTACATTCACCAACGAGGGATATGCACAGAGGGTAACAGTGATTGTCCCTGTTAACATCCTCACCCATCGCCAGTTGTGATGTTGTACATTAAACACTGATTCACAAATCGTTGTCATAGGTTAACTCATTGGCTTCTCACTTCTCCAATTTACCTGACATAAATTATCATGATGCCTCTTCTTTGCAGAGATGCCCTCAGCGGCAGCACTAGGTATAGTACTCTGCACTGGGACACTCCCAGCACACAGCAAACAGCTGGCAACTGGGAGCACAGACCAGCCCAGCTCCGTCTTCTCACTGGGGAAATTTTAAATTCACCAAGAATGTTGGCCAGTGGATCTTTGAGTATAAAATGTCTTTATTCACGTTATAATTCCTGAGAGTTCAACTATTATACTGAATAGAAATTTGATGTTTAGAAACCGTGTGAGAATGGAAATCGTTATGCGTGGTTGATTCCTAATGGTTGTGAAGAACTTTTTCGATTTCTGAGTCACAGTAAATGAAAACCATCAGATCACATCGTACTGCTGTGAACAGTGTGGTAAAAGGTTCAGTCTGGCAGGGCACCTGAGAGATGGCTTGGAGTGACTCTCTTCTCAAAGATGCCCCAGTACCCCACAGCCAGCAGAATTACCTCAATGAAAACACAGAGAAGCACAAAATCCAAATATATTTGAGCTTTCCCCCCTATTCAGTTTGCACAGCCTGGAGTGTCTGCTTCTGTCAGAAAACATCCAAATATATTGATAGAAGAAATACAAGACAAAGATGAAAGAATGTAAATAAAAATAGTTTGGTTTATCCCCTTATTGTAACCTGTTATCCCCGATGTATCAAAATATGGTTTAAATATTCCAATTCAACAAACTTTATTGGCACGATCAATGAATTACAGTGTTGCCAAAATAGATACAATATTTACAGACATTTATAATATAAACATGGTATTGGAATTTTACTTAAATCACATAAAATATTATGGTGAGACAGACTCACTCTTCCCTAGACTGACAGGAGATCACACACTGTATTATTATTATTTAGAGACAGGCTCACTGTTCCTCAGGCTGGGACAGGAGATCACACGCTGTATTATTATTATTGAGAGACAGGCTCACTGTTCCTCAGGCTGGGACAGGAGATCACACGCTGTATTATTATTATTGAGAGACAGGCTCACTGTCTGATCCTCAGGCTGGGACAGGAGATCACACGCTGTATTATTATTATTGAGAGACAGGCTCACTGTCTGATCCTCAGGCTGGGACAGGAGATCACACACTGCATTGAGAGACAGACTCACTGTCTGTTCCTTAGACTGACAGGAGATCACACACTGTATTATTATTAAGAGACAGGCTCACTGTTCCTTAGACTGACAGGAGATCACACTGCATTGAAAGACAGTTACGTTTCTAGTGTTTAAGAGTCTAAGAGTGAGGGACAATTGCACCAAACTGAAAGCAATGTACTAACTGGAGAGAACTGAATTCACTGTATGATGTTGAAAGAGTGGTGGGTGCTCCCTGATAGTAGGGCATTACAGTAGTCTAACCTGCTGTACACAAGAGCATGTATTAATTTATCTGTGTCTTGAGAGGAGAGAAACTGCCTTAATTTTGCAATATTACTTAACTGTAGGAAGCATGTTTTAGATACTGTTTTAACATGAGAGTTAAATGAGAGCCTTGTGTCTAATACAAGCCTAGGTTACATGCTGAGTCTTGAGGCAAATTTTTAAATCCTCTGAGTTAATGCTGAAGTTATAGTAGTCCTATCAGTATTGTTGCTCCAAACAACAGAACCTTAGTTTTATCAGTTGAGTAACAAAAAGTGTCCTGTCTCATCAATTGAATTGAAAGTCAATTGAATAGATTTGTTTTCATTTTTATTGTCATGGCACTCGACACTTGTGGTTCTCAGGGGAAAGCAGGGGGTTTCAGGGATCGGGGCTACAGGGAAGAAGCTGTGTTGGGTCAATGTGGGGTGCATTAAAGAAATAAAAACATCAGCATCTTTTTAAAAGTGATCTGTTCAACAGTGCTGAAACAGCTGGAGCATGCCGAAAGTCTCAGGAGATGGAACAGGAGGCTCATCCCAGCTGAGAGCCGGGTTGTGTAGTACCACAGTGGTGGTGCTGGCTCTTGATGGACTGGTACACAGGCCAGACGAGATCCCAGCAAAACGTTGTTTTAAAATTCCAAAGGCTCACAAGTACTGATGCACCTTTATCTGGTGTATTTCAGCACTAATGCTTTCTTAAAAGTACAAATATTAAATTGACGGGGGCATTCGGTTATATAGAGACATAACACAGGCAAAGCTGTCAGTTGTCAAACCTGTCTTCATCAGTTCAACATACCTGTAATGTACTTATCTTACCATCTCAAATGGAGAAGATCCACAAACATAAAAAAACAGATGAAATGCATCAGACTTACATTTATACTGTTGCAGAGAGAAATGCATGAGGACATGCGGTTATATAAAAACACGGCACAGGCAAAATCATTATAACGTGGCCTACGTATTAATTTAGTAATGAGATTAATGTTCCGGTGAAGGTCCCCCTGTAGTCCCTGTAAATTAGAACAACAACTAAACTCATTTCTCCGTCCCGTACCGAGCCCAGGCTCAGCTGCTCCCCAGACTTGTTCCGCCCTTGTTTGAACCTGTACGCGATGCACTCTGGGTACCTGAGCCGTCCGGTGTCACACTCAAACCTGTCCGCTAACCCCTTTACTAAATGCATCCGGTCAAATCACACAACCAGTTATAAATCACATAATTCAAGTGGATAAACCATTAAAACCCAATCCAAAATTTGTCAAGCATCCTCAGATTTTTTTTTTATATTTTGGGCTTGTTAATTTTATTCGTTATTTCTTTTCTAGACGGTACTACAATTATCAACAGCAACAAAATGAAAGACGTAGGGGGAAGGGGGCGTGGTCTTCCGCTCCTCTCAAGGCGGGATTTCCGGTCTCGCGGTCTTATTGCGGCGCAGAGGGCTCGAGCTCGCTCTAGTCGAGCTGCAGGGTCTCACCCGCAGGTCCGTCCCGCTGGAAGAACAAGTCTCCCTCCGTCAGGAGAACCGGACTCCCTGACCCGCCCTGAGCGGGTCCCTGCTGGGCCGGTGAGTCACGCTGAGTCTGAGTCCGTCTGTTGACATCTGAGCTCATTTCTGACCGCAGCCTGCGGGCTGCTCCCCAGATGTGTGACTTTCTGAGCCCGCTGTCTGCGCTGTGTCCTCTCGCCCTGAGCACAGGGTGCAGGTGCTGATCCTGCTGGAACTGTGGTTCCGCTGGGCGCACAGTGCCCACCCGGACCCGGACCCGGACCCGGACCCGATCAGCGCCCGTTACTATGGCTACCGTAAAGCGCTCACCGGAAGCCGGAAGTGCGCTGGAGATGGTTATAGCGGTAGAGATTTGTACAAGAACCATTTTGCCTTTAATTTTTTTAAGATAAAAGAATAAGGGAATAAATTACGTTTAACATTATGAGACGTTTAATAATTTCGCGTGTAGCTCTACTGTGACGCGGTGCGAGAGACCGCACAGTCTCATCTCCGCTGTTCGGGTCCGGTTTCACAAAGAGTTTCACTGTTCAGCATGACAGCGACACAGAACATGAGGCCAGTCCAGCCCAGGAGCTCATCAGGAGAAACTGGAGGGAAATACAGTTGTGCAGCATCTTACTATCTTTCTTGAACTGAAGGACACTAACAGGTCATTATATTAATTAATTTAACATGAATAATACAGCAATTAATAATAGTAAATATAAGTAAATAGGGTTAGGAAAGCTATAGAGAAAGGAAGAAATGTTTTACAGATAACATGTTGCATAGTTGTCCTGATATACACTGTGTGGACTAATGTCTTTCTCAGAGCAGGTGGATAATGTCTCCTTCTCCTGTGTGACTCTCCCCCAGGAGCTGTAGAGACCAGCGCTCTCCCTGACACTGGGGACAGGGCTCCAGTCTGATCAGAGCTGTTATTAAAGTCTCTTTCCTCTGTGTTTCTCCCCCAGGAGCTGTAGAGACAGGGGCTCCCTAAGCAGCACAGGACCAGACAGAGTGAGGAGGAGCTCAGAGGACCAGAGTCTGTCCACATGGCAGAGCCAGAGCCAGAGACAGGCTGTGTTACACAAGGACTCAGTGCACCAGGGTGTGCTCTGTGTGTGAAGGGTGAGCTGGGAACTCGGAATGCAGTAGGATGTGGTTGTGTTGAACACAAACTCCAGATACTGGAATCTAGGAGTTTTAAAGCAGAACCTCAGTGTGAGACACAAGGATTTGATGCTCAAGAATCTCATGAATCCTGTTCAGATGTTGTGTCTCCCAGTGTGAAGAGTGAAAGTGATCTGGACTCCAGCTGCACTGCAGATCTGTCCAGGATTCAGTCCCTCAGCTCTGCAGCACTGGAAACCATCAGGTCCCATCAGGAGTCTGACCAGATTAAAACACAGGACAAGGGACAAGTGAGCATCTGTACAGGAACTGTCGAGAATCATGAACAGAATCACACAGGAGAGAGACCGTACTGCTGTGAACTGTGTGGGAAGAGTTTCAGTCGGGCAGCAGCTCTCAAGTATCATGAGCGGATTCACACAGGTGAGAGACCGTACTGCTGTGAGCACTGTGGGAAGAGTTTCCATTTGGCAGCAGCCCTAAGGTGTCATGAACGGATTCACACAGGAGAGAAACCGTACTGCTGTGAACAGTGTGGGAAGAGCTTCAACCAGGTAGGAGCCCTCAAGAGTCACGAGCGGATTCACACAGGAGAGAGACCATACTGCTGTGAGCAGTGTGGGAAGAGTTTCAAATATCCTGCAGCCCTCAAGCATCATGAGCAGATTCACATAGGAGAGGCACCATACTGCTGCAAGCACTGTGGGAAGAGTTGCTATTCTACAACACACCTTAAAACTCATGAACGTATTCACACGGGAGAGAGACCGTACTGCTGCAAAGACTGTGGTAGGAGTTTCAACCAAGCAGGAACTCTCAAGAGTCATGAGCTGATTCACTCAGGAGAGAGACCGTTCTCCTGTGAACAGTGTGGGAAGAGCTTCACCCAGGTAGCAAATCTCAAGAAGCACACATGGATTCACACAGGACAGACGCCACACTGCTGCAAACACTGTGGGAAGAGTTGCAGTTCTGCAGCACACCGTAAAATTCATGAACGGATTCACACTGGAGAGAGACCGTACTGCTGTAACCACTGTGGGAAGAGTTTTAGCCAGACGGGAGCCCTCAAGAGTCATGAGCGGATCCACACAGGAGAGAGACCATACTGCTGCAAACAGTGTGGGAAGAGTTTCACACAGGCAGGAGCCCTCCAGTATCATGAGCGGATTCACACAGGAGAGAGGCTTTATTGCTGCAAACACTGTGGGAAGAATTGCAGTTCTGCAGCACACCTTAAAATTCACGAAAGGGTTCACACAGGAGAGAGACCGTACTGCTGTGAACAGTGTGGGAAGAGTTTCAACCAGGCAGGAACTCTCAAGCGCCATGCGTGCGTTCATACAAGATAGAAACCATTGGTGTGGAAAAGTACTTTGTCTCATTTGGAGTTAAGTGCTATTAAAGATTTTTTGTTGATTTATTTTGTGTTGCTTTCTTGAGGTGGTGTGGACGTTTTGACTAAAACTGTATAACTGAGGAAAATAGTGCAAGGAAGAAGAGGCTCCTTTTGATCATGATCTTCCAGGTCTGGACCACAGACCAAGCTGCCATGTAATTCTCTAATTATTGATCCATCTAATTATGTAAAGCACGGGTTGACTCCATTTTGTCTTCCTAGTTACTGTATAGCAGAGAGAGACTACTAGTACAAGATCACTAGTCATCACGTAAAGGTACAGTACATTCAATAATGAGCAATACGCACAGAGGATACCAGGACTGTCCCTGATAACATCCAGACCTATCACTGGTTATCTTACTTTAAACTCTTACTTTTAAGTAAGAATTTACTTACTTTTCTTACCTTAAACTCTACCGTACAGCTCCTTCTCGTGGGAGAGCTCACTGGCTCCTCCTGAAGTCATTGTCCTTCACAGTCCTTCCTTCCAGAGCTGTCCTCAGCAGCAGTAGGTGAAGTCCTCCGTCTCCACAATGGGACACTCCCAGCACACAGCAAGTTATGAGTTATATAAATAAATTGTATTGTGTATACTTTGGCCCCATGTGTTAGAGTGTAAATTATGCTTCTTTGGTTCTTAAGGGTTGTCAAGAACATTTCCAGTTTCTAATTGTTACACTAAATAAAAACCATCAAATTACACTGTACTGCTGAGAACTTTGTGGGAAGAGGTTCGGTCTTTCCTGAGAGATGGAGTGGAGTGACTCTCTCTTCAAAGATGCCCCAGTATCCCAGAACAAGCAAGATTACCTCAATAAAAACACAGAGAAGCACAATAAAAGCTCTCCCTCATCCTTAACTACTGAATTTCTAGGGACAAATACAAAATCCTTACACTAAATATCCGGGAATAATCAATATAATACAAGTATAGGCGAAAACAATCACATTTTTACATGTATAAATCAGTGTCGTTCCCTTTTTTCTTATAATAGTAAATTAATATTACTTTTACATTTACTATCATAAGTAAAGAACTTGTATTTTCCGCGGCAGTGCAGAGCGCTGGAGGGAAGGGGGCGTGGTCTGCTCTCCTCTCGGGGCGGGACTTCCTGTCTCGCGCCAGTGGGGGCTGCGCGTGTCTGCGCTGTGCAGGGTCTCACCCGCAGGTCCGTCCCGCTGGAAGAACAAGTCTCCCTCCGTCAGGAGAACCGGACTCCCTGACCCGCCCTGAGCGGGTCCCTGCTGGGCCGGTGAGTCACGCTGAGTCTGAGTCCGTCTGTTGACATCTGAGCTCATTTCTGACCGCAGCCTGCGGGCTGCTCCCCAGATGTGTGACTTTCTGAGCCCGCTGTCTGCGCTGTGTCCTCTCGCCCTGAGCACAGGGTGCAGGTGCTGATCCTGCTGGAACTGTGGTTCCGCTGGGCGCACAGTGCCCACCCGGACCCGGACCCGGACCCGGACCCGATCAGCGCGCGTTACTATGGCTACCATAACGAGCTCACCGGAAGCCGGAAGTGTGCTGGTGACGTTTATAGCCGTAGAGGTTTGTACAAGAATCATTTCGCATTGACATTTTTTTACGATAAAAGAATAAGGGAAAATTATCATTTAACATTAAAAGACGTTTAATAATTTCTCGTGTTTCTGTTTACTGTGACGCGGTGCGAGCGCACAGTCTAATCTGGGCTGTTCGGGTCCGGTGTCCCCAGAATAACAGAACATTTCGGGCCGGACCCGGTCCGTGTTTCTGAGGTCTCGGGTCCGTGTCCCTCAGTAAGAGGAGCGGAGTGGAGTCCGGCTCGTCTTCCAGCTGACCCGAGTCCTGTGGAGTCCCAGCGAGTTCAGGAGCAGTCCGAGCGGAGTCCAGTGACGAGCACAGAGAGAGGTGTTATCAGTGTCTTCATGCTTCACCGCTGTTTATATTGAGCCCCTGCAGTGGGAGTGAAGAGAAAACAGTGTCCTGTTGTTTCTGTCTCGTCCCCTGGACTGTCAGCCTGCTCCTGCGGTCGGGACAGGGCCGCTGTAAGAGATCAGGTCCGGATTTAACTGCGAGATTGCCGGGTCCGTGTGAGTGAATCGTGACAGAATGAATGTTGTTAGATATTGTTATTGTCAAAATGATAAAAACAAAACTGTTTATGCTAAATACTAAGTCCTGCAATAGTGTAGTTTTTCACCTTTTTTTTCTATATGATACTGAACTAAGATCTATTCTCATTTGCTTTTTGTGTTTTTAATGTATTATAGTGAACAGTGCTTGATAGTTACAGTTCAACGTGTTACACCTGTAATTTATTAGGTATTTTATAATGAATTAGAGTCTAGTAAAGCTGGCTTTGACATCACCTCCCCCAGAGTTTCTCACAAGCACAAGACGAGCCAGGAGAGGTTGGGAGCCCAGATCTCTTGACAGGTGAGAGCAGGACAAGCCTGCAGCAGAGTGAAGGAAAGGTCAGAGTGTGGAGGGAGAAGGACCTGCAGTGACTCCAGAAACAGCAGCTCATGGGTGAGGCCTGGTGGAGGAGTGTCATGGCCTGGGCATGAGCCCCCTCCTCTGGGACCGGCCCACTCGTCTGGACTGATGAGTCCCTGATTAAGGAGCAGCAGAGTGAGCTGTGATCTCCACAGAGACAGGCTGTCTGCTTATGCAGAAGAAAGTGCTTCCTTACTTAGTGGGCAGAGTTTCACTGTTCAGCATGACAGTGACACAGAACATGAGGCCCAGGAGTTAATTTCTGACAGTTTCCCTTATGCATTTCGAGGGCACTGAATACATCTGTGAAACATACAAAAAAGCACAAATATGTCTGCAAACTGCAAGTTGAGATGAATATGGTAGAAAACTTAATGAATCTCTTATGGAGAGGTGTGATATGTAAAGTTTTGTGATGTCTTCAGGTGTACAGAAGTGCTGGGCTTCCATTAAAATATTCCCTTAGGTAACAATCAAGTTGATTTTATCTGATCTGTGTGTCTCTTCCCCAGGAGCTGTAGAAACCAGCGCTCTCCCTGACACTGGGGACAGGGCTCCAGTCTGATCAGAGCTGTTATTAAAGTCTCTTCTCCTGTGTGTCTCTCCACCAGGAGCTGTAGAGACCAGCGCTCTCCCTGACACTGGGGACAGGGCTCCAGCCTGATCAGAGCTGTTATTAAAGTCTCTTCTCCTGTGTGTCTCTCCCCCAGGAGGTGTAGAGACCAGCGCTCTCCCTGACACTGGGGACAGGGCTCCAGTCTGATCAGAGCTGTTATTAAAGTCTCTTCTCCTGTGTGTCTCTCCACCAGGAGCTGTAGAGACCAGCGCTCTCCCTGACACTGGGGACAGGGCTCCAGCCTGATCAGAGCTGTTATTAAAGTCTCTTCTCCTGTGTGTCTCTCCCCCAGGAGCTGTAGAGACCAGTGCTCTCCCTGACACTGGGGACAGGGCTCCAGTCTGATCAGAGCTGTTATTAAAGTCTCTTCTCCTGTGTGTCTCTCCCCCAGGAGCTGTAGAGACCAGCGCTCTCCCTGACACTGGGGACAGGGCTCCAGTCTGATCAGAGCTGTTATTAAAGTCTCTTCTCCTGTGTGTCTCTTCCCCAGGAGCTGTAGAGACCAGCACTCTCCCTGACACTGGGGACAGGGCTCCAGTCTGATCAGAGCTGTTTTAAAGTCTCTTCTCCTGTGTGTCTCTCCCCCAGGAGCTGTAGAGACCAGCGCTCTCCCTGACACTGGGGACAGGGCTCCACTGAGCTGCAGCACTGTGAGCAGGAGTGGGGCTCCAGTCTGAGGCAGGACACAGAGCCCACAGCTTCTGAAGACAGACAGGGGCTCCCTGAGCAGCACAGGAGCAGACAGAGTGAGGAGGAGCTCAAAGGACCAGAGTCTGTCCACATGGCAGAGCCAGAGACAGGCTGTGTTACACAAGGACTCAGTGCACCAGGGTGTGCTCTGTGTGTGAAGGATGAGCTGGGAACTCAGGATGCAGTAGGATGTGGTTCTGTTGAACACAAACTCCAGATACTGGAATCTGAGAGTTTTAAAACAGAACCTCAGTGTGAGACACAAGGATTCGATGTTCCAGAATCTCATGAATCCTGTTCAGATGTTGTGTCTGCCAGTGTGAAGAGTGAAAGTGATCTGGACTCCAGCTGCACTGCAGATCTGTCCAGGATTCAGTCCCTCAGCTCTGCAGCTCTGGATACTGAGTCCTGTCAGGAATCTGACCAGATAAAATCTCAGGGCAAGGGATTGAGCATCTGTGCAGGAACTGTCAAGGATCATGAACAGAATCACACAGGAGAGAAACCGTACTGCTGTGAACTGTGTGGGAAGAGTTTCAGACAGGCAGGAGCCCTCCAGTATCATGAGCGGTTTCACACAGGAGAGAGGCCATACTGCTGTAAACACTGTGGGAAGAGTTTTATCCAGACAGGAGACCTCAAGCGTCATGAACGGATCCACACAGGAGAGAGACCGTACTGCTGCAAACACTGTGGGAAGAGTTTCACACAGGCAGGAGCCCTCCAGTATCATGAGTGGATTCACACAGGAGAGAGGCTTTATTGCTGCAAACACTGTGGGAAGAGTTGCGGTTCTACAGCACACCTTAAAAATCATGAACGGATTCACACAGGAGAGAGACCGTACTGCTGTGAGCACTGTGGGAAGAGTTTTAGCCATACAGGAGACCTCAAGCGTCACGAACGGATCCACACGGGAGAGAAACCGTACTGCTGCAATCACTGTGGGAAGAGTTTCACACAGGCAGGAGCCCTCCAGTATCATGAGCGGATTCACACAGGTGAGAGACCGTACTGCTGTAAACAATGTGGGAAGAGTTTTAGCCATACAGGAGGCCTCAAGCGTCACGAACGGATCCACACAGGAGAGAGGCCATTCTGCTGCAATCACTGTGGGAAGAGTTTCACACGGGCGGGAGCCCTCCAGTATCATGAGCAGATTCACACTGGAGAGAGGCCTTATTGCTGCAAGCACTGTGGGAAGAGTTGCAGTTCTACAGCACACCTTAAAACTCACGAACGGGTTCACACAGGAGAGAGACCGTACTGCTGTGAGCACTGTGGGAAGAGCTTCAACCAGGCAGGAACTCTCAAGCGCCATGCTTGCGTTCATACGCGATAGAAACCATGGGTGTGGAAAAGTACATTGTCTCATTTGGAGTTAAGTGCTGTGAAAGATGATTTAAATTTTTGTTGTTGCTTCCTCAAAGCAGCTTGGACATTTTGACCGAAGCTGTATGTCCAAGGAGAGCAGTGGAAGAAAGAGGCTCCTTTTGCTCATGATCTTCCAGGTCTGGACCACAGACCAGGCTGCCATGTAATTCTCTGACTTTTGATCCATCTAATTATGTAAAGCACGGGTTGACTCCATTTTGTCTTCCTAGTTACTGTATAGCAGAAAGAGACTACTAGTACAAGATCACTGGTCATCACATAAAGGTACAGTACATTCAATAATGAGCAATACGCACAGAGGATACCAGGACTGTCCCTGATAACATCCAGACCTATCGCTGGTTATCTTACTTTAAACTCTTACTTTTAAGTAAGAATTTACTTACTTATCTTAAGAGCTCACTGGCTCCTCACGTCTCCTCCAGAAGTCATTGCGATCGTCTTTTCTTGCAGAGCTGTCCTCAGCAGTACTATCTAAAGCTCTCTCTCTGCTCAGAGCCAGCAGCTGCCAGCTGGGACCACAGACTAGCCCAGCCTCGCCTCCTCGCTGGGAAATTTAAACTTGCCCAGAAGGTTGGGCTGTAGATCTTTCAGCATAAAATTTCTTTATTCACGTTAAAGTACGAAGACTTGAACTATTTTTCCAAACGCAAGTTCAATAATTCATGCTAGTAGTTGCATTTTTACTTGTATGTGAGAATATGAATGTTGTTTTCGTGATAAAACCTCTTAACTACTGATGAAACCTCTGAGCTGGAGAAGAACACGTTACAGTCAAGACACTTTAACTCCGACTTTACCTCCTTTCCTTCTAATTCCCGAAAGAACGATTAACCTTTCGTATTACAGCAGATCGATTATCAGATGTATTCTATTACTATCACTCTTTGGTTTCTTATGCATGTTTTGGTACCATAGAAATAAATTGTATTGTGTATATTTTTTTCCCCCACGTGTTAGAGTGTAAATTATGATTCTTTGGTTCTAATTGGTTGTCAAGTACCTTTCCAGTTTCTAATTGTTACACTAAATAAAAACCATCAAATCACACTGTACTGCTGAGAACTTTGTGGGAAGAGGTTCGGTCTTTCCTGAGAGATGGAGTGGAGTGACTCTCTCTTCAAAGATGCCCCAGTATCCCACAACAAGCAAGATTACCTCAATAAAAACACAGAGAAGCACAATAAAAGCTCTCCCTCATCCTTAACTACTGAATTTCTAGGGACAAATACAAAATCCTTACACTAAATATCCGGGAATAATCAATATAATACAAGTATAGGCGAAAACAATCGCATTTGTACAAGTATAAATCAGCGTCGTTCCCTTTTTTCTTATAATACTAAATTAATATTACTTTTACATTTACTATCATAAGTAAAGAACTTGTATTTTCCGCGGCAGTGCAGAGCGCTGGAGGGAAGGGGGCGTGGTCTTCTCTCCTCTCAGGGCGGGACTTCCTGTCTCGCGCCAGTGAGGGCTGTGCAGGGTCTCACCCGCAGGTCCGTCCCGCTGGAAGAACAAGTCTCCCTCCGTCAGGAGAACCGGACTCCCTGACCCGCCCTGAGCGGGTCCCTGCTGGGCCGGTGAGTCACGCTGAGTCTGAGTCCGTCTGTTGACATCTGAGCTCATTTCTGACCGCAGCCTGCGGGCTGCTCCCCAGATGTGTGACTTTCTGAGCCCGCTGTCTGCGCTGTGTCCTCTCGCCCTGAGCACAGGGTGCAGGTGCTGATCCTGCTGGAACTGTGGTTCCGCTGGGCGCACAGTGCCCACCCGGACCCGGACCCGGACCCGATCAGCGCCCGTTACTATGGTTACCATAACGAGCTCACCGGAAGCCGGAAGTGTGCTGGTGACGTTTATAGCCGTAGAGGTTTGTACAAGAATCATTTCGCATTGACATTTTTTTACGATAAAAGAATAAGGGAAAATTATCATTTAACATTAAAAGACGTTTAATAATTTCTCGTGTTTCTGTTTACTGTGACGCGGTGCGAGCGCACAGTCTAATCTGGGCTGTTCGGGTCCGGTGTCCCCAGAATAACAGAACATTTCGGGCCGGACCCGGTCCGTGTTTCTGAGGTCTCGGGTCCGTGTCCCTCAGTGAGAGGAGCGGAGCGGAGTCCGGCTCGTCTTCCAGCTGACCCGAGTCCTGTGGAGTCCCAGCGAGTTCAGGAGCAGTCCGAGCGGAGTCCAGTGACGAGCACAGAGAGAGGTGTTATCAGTGTCTTCATGCTTCACCGCTGTTTATATTGAGCCCCTGCAGTGGGAGTGAAGAGAAAACAGTGTCCTGTTGTTTCTGTCTCGTCCCCTGGACTGTCAGCCTGCTCCTGCGGTCGGGACAGGGCCGCTGTAAGAGATCAGGTCCAGATTTAACTGCGAGATTGCCGGGTCCGTTGAGTGAATCGTGACAGAATGAAACTATTATCAGATATTGTTATTGTCAAAATGATAAAAACAAAACTGATAATACTAAATACTAAGTCCTGCAATAGTGTAGTGTTTTACATTTTTTTTCTATTTGATACTCAACTAAGATCTATTCTCATTTGCTTTTTGTGTTTTTAATGTAATGATAATGAACAGTGCTTGATAGTTATAGTTAAACGTGTTACACCTGTAATTTCTTAGGTATTTTATAATTAATTAGAGTGTAGTAAAGCTGGCTTTGACAGTCCAGCCCAGGAGCTCATCAGGAGAAACTGGAAGAGAATTCAGTTGTGCAGCATCTTACTATCTTACTTGAACTGAAGTGTGTGCATCCAGAGATCAGGCATGAACTGAGAAGTTGCTACAAAACTTCTTGAGTTGTTATCTAATGAGTCTGCTCAGCTTGCTTGGTTGTATATCTCATACAGTTACTTTCTGAAAGGGAAATTCTACCAAACACTGACTTGTATATTGAATGTGTCCTGAGACTAACAGGCATTATATTAATTAATCTAACATAAATTATATAGCTATTCATAATAAAGGAAATATGGTTAGGAAAGCTATAGAGAAAGGAAGAAGTGTTTTACAGATAAAAATGTTACAGTGTTGTCCTGATATACACTGTGTGGACTAATGTCCATTTTCAGAGCAGGTGGATAATGTCTCCTGTGTGTCTCTTCCCCAGGAGCTGTAGAGACCAGCGCTCGCCCTGACACTGGGGACAGGGCTCCAGTCTGATCAGAGCTGTTATTAAAGTCTCTTCTCCTGTGTGTCTCTTCTTCAGGAGCTGTAGAGACCAGCGCTCTCCCTGACACTGGGGACAGGGCTCCAGTCTGATCAGAGCTGTTATTAAAGTCTCTTCTCCTGTGTGTCTCTCCCCCAGGAGCTGTAGAGACCAGCGCTCTCCCTGACACTGGGGACAGGGCTCCAGTCTGATCAGAGCTGTTATTAAAGTCTCTTCTCCTGTGTGTCTCTCCCCCAGGAGCTGTAGAGACCAGCGCTCTCCCTGACACTGGGGACAGGGCTCCACTGAGCTGCAGCACTGTGAGCAGGAGTGGGGCTCCAGTCTGAGGCAGGACACAGAGCCCACAGCTCCTGAAGACAGACAGGGGCTCCCTGAGCAGCACAGGAGCAGACAGAGTGAGGAGGAGCTCAGAGGACCAGAGTCTGTCCACATGGCAGAGCCAGAGACAGGCTGTGTTACACAAGGACTCAGTGCACCAGGGTGTGCTCTGTGTGTGAAGGGTGAGCTGGGAACTCAGGATGCAGTAGGATGTGGTTGTGTTGAACACAAACTCCAGATACTGGAATCTAAGAGTTTTAAAACAGAACCTCAGTGTGAGACACAAGGATTTGATGCTCAAGAATCTTATGAGTCCTGTTCAGATATTGTGTCTCCCAGAGTGAAGAGTGAAAGTGATCTGGACTCCAGCTACACTGCAGATCTGTCCAGGATTCAGTCCCTCAGCTCTGCAGCACTGGAGTCCCATCAGGAGTCTGACCAGATTAAAACACAGGACAAGGAACTAGTGAGCATCTGTACAAGAACTGTCGAGAATCAGAAACAGAATCACACAGGAGAGAAAGGATACTGCTGTGAACAGTGTGGAAAGAGTTTCAGTCGGGCAACAGCTCTCAAGAATCATGATCGAATTCACACAGGTGAGAGACCGTACTGCTGTAAGCAGTGTGGGAAGAGTTTCAGTCTGGCAACAACTCTCAAGAATCATGAATGGATTCACACAGGAGAGAGACCGTACTGCTGTGAACAGTGTGGGAAGAGTTTTAGTCGAACATCAACTCTCAAGAATCATGAATGGATTCACAGAAAAGAAAGACCGTACTTCTGCCAACAGTGTGGGAAGAGTTTCAACCATGTAGCAAATCTCAAGGTTCATGAACAGATTCACAAAGTAGAGCGATCGTACCACTGTAAACACTGTGGGAAGAGTTTCCATTTGGCAGCAGCCCTAAGGTGTCATGAACGGATTCACACAGGGGAGAAACCATACTGCTGTGAACAGTGTGGGAAGAGCTTCAACCAGGTAGGAGCCCTCAAGAGTCACGAGCGGATTCACACAGGAGAGAGACCATACTGCTGTGAGCACTGTGGAAAGAGTTTCAAGCAGTCAGGAGCTCTCAGGATTCATAAACGGATTCACACAGGAGAGAGGCCGTACTGCTGTGAGCAGTGTGGGAAGAGTTTCAAATATCCTGCAGCCCTCAAACATCATGAGCAGATTCACATAGGAGAGACACCATACTGCTGCAAGCACTGTGGGAGAAATTGCAATTCTGCAGCACACCTTAGAATTCATGAACGGATTCATACAGGAGAGAGGCCATTCTGCTGTGAGCACTGTGGGAAGAGTTTCAACCAGGCAGGAGCCCTCAAGAATCATGAACGGATTCACACAGGAGAGAAACCGTACTGCTGTGAGCAGTGCGGGAAGAGTTTCAATCAAGCAGGAGCCCTCAAGAGTCATGAGCTGATTCACTCAGGAGAGAGACCGTTCTCCTGTGAACAGTGTGGGAAGAGCTTCACCCAGCTAGCCAATCTCAAGAAGCACACATGGATTCACACAGGAAAGAGACCCTTCTGCTGCAAACACTGTGGGAGGAGTTGCAATTCTGCAGCACACCGTAAAATTCATGAACGGATTCACACTGGAGAGAGACCGTACTGCTGTAAACACTGTGGGAAGAGTTTTAGCCAGACAGGAGCCCTCAAGAGTCATGAACGGATCCACACAGGAGAGAGGCCATTCTGTTGCAAGGAGTGTGGGAAGAGTTTCAAGCAGGCAGGAGCCCTCCAGTATCATGAGCGGATTCACACAGGAGAGAGGCCTTATTGCTGCAAGCACTGTGGGAAGACTTGCAGTTCTACAGCACACCTTAAAACTCATGAACGGATTCACACAGGAGAGAGACCGTACTGCTGTAAACAGTGTGGGAAGAGTTTCAACCAGGCAGGAACTCTCAAGCGCCATGCTTGCGTTCATACGCGATAGAAACCATGGGTGTGGAAAAGTACATTGTCTCATTTGGAGTTAAGTGCTGTGAAAGATGATTTAAATTTTTGTTGTTGCTTCCTCAAAGCAGCTTGGACATTTTGACCGAAGCTGTATGTCCAAGGAGAGCAGTGGAAGAAAGAGGCTCCTTTTGATCATGATCTTCCAGGTCTGGACCACAGACCAAGCTGCCATGTAATTCTCTGACTTTTGATCCATCTAATTATGTAAAGCACGGGTTGACTCCATTTTGTCTTCCTAGTTACTGTATAGCAGAAAGAGACTACTAGTACAAGATCACTGGTCATCACGTAAAGGTACAGTACATTCAATAATGAGCAATACGCACAGAGGATACCAGGACTGTCCCTGATAACATCCAGACCTATCACTGGTTATCTTACTTTAAACTCTTACTTTTAAGGAAGAGTTTACTTATCTTACCTTAAACTCTACCATACAGCTCCTTTTCGTGGGAGAGCTCACTGGCTCCTCACGTCTCCTCTAGAAGTCATTGCGATCGTCCTTTCTTGCAGAGCTGTCCTCAGCAGTACTATCTAAAGCTCTCTCTCTGCTCAGAGCCAGTAGCTGCCAGCTGGGACCACAGACCAGGCCGCCGACGTCTTCTCAGCAGGTTGTTGGAACTTCCTAGGAACATTGGCCAGCAGATCTTTGAGTATAAAACTTCGTTATTCACAATATAAATATAGAGACTTTGAACTGTTATTCCAAACACAAGTTGAATACTTCACAGTAGTATTTGCAATTGTACTTGTATCTAAGTATAATAATGTGATTTAATTCCATGAGACTTATAGAACCGCTGAGCTGGAGAAGAACACGTTACAGTGAAGACATTTTAACTCTGATTTTACCTCTTCTCCTTCTAATTTCGAAAAGAACGATTAACCTTTCGTATTACAACAGCTGGATTCTCAGATGTATTCTATTACTATCACTCTTTGGTTTCTTGTGCATGCTTTGGTACCGTAGAAATAAATTGTATTTTGTATATTTTGGCCCCATGTGTCAGAGTGTAAATTATGTTTCTTTGGTTCTTAATGGTTTTCAAGAACCTTTCCAGTTTCTAATTGTTACACTAATTAAAAAAACATCAAATCACACTGTACTGCTGAGAACTTTGTGGGAAGAGGTTCAGTCTTTCCTGAGAGACGGAGTGGAGAGACTCTCTCTTCAAAGATGCCCCACAACAAGCAAAGTTACCTCAATAAAAACACAGAAAAGGCCAAAATCCAAATATATTTGAACTGTCCTCTTATTCAGTTTCCACATCTTGGAGTGTCCGCTTCAAAGAAGATGATCATTGCAGTAGTAGTAACAGTTGAGTAGTTTATTGCCATATGTCAACATCAGATCATACAAAGGAGAAAGGGTATCCAAAAAAGTAAACAGAAAAACTCTGAACGAACGACCGTCTCCAGAGCTAATTACAACACAACCTGGATGCAAAAAAGTTAAATTTTGTAATCAATCGTCATCATTTCTTTTTGTCTTATTTTCCCAAGTTTTTAATGGAGTTTGAGCAATACTACACCTGCACCTCATAAGCATCAAGGAAGGGAGGACCATTCGATCTTTTTTGTGAACGGTATTACTAACAGATCAAATACAGATACCTGTTCTTTTTTCCTTTCCGGTCTCGCAAAGTATTACATTATAACAGACTCCTTAAATCTTACGTTCACTTTGAAATGTGTAAACAGAGAAGTGTTGCAAGTCTATCCAGAACAACTTTGTCTATAGAGAGGTTAAAAAAAAAGTTTAAAATGTTATTTCTTTAACCCCGTTTGGGAGGTAGTATCTGTCAGGGGTCGTCCAGACGAATTTGCACTTTTTGAAGAGTTGCATCGTCAAAGACTCTAGGGTATTCCCGAGAGGTAGCTGCAACACTTCTTCTTAAAGGTCAGTTACCCTCGCGGGCGTCGTCGGCGTAAGTCCCAGCCCGGACGAGGGCTTCCGAGCTACGGTTCACAGGGATTGTGGGAAGTGTAGTTTCTAGCACGAAGCGGACTGCAGACGTGTTAAAAGCCAAAACTCTATGTTACCAAAGGCTGGTTTTGGAAGTAAAGCTGAAATGTTACCACTCCCACTGGCATTATATGAACACAGATTACGAATTATATCATCTATATGTAAATATAACGAACTCTACAGTCTGTTGAGTCGTTGCTGATATTGGATAACACCGAATATGGGTGACATTGGTGATTCGTTTCTGATACTGCGAAAAGCGCAAGAGAACGAAAAATATATGAGAGTATCTCCGAAGAAGGAATTCGTTTATTTTTTTAATGTTTCATTTCTGGACGTAGGCACCGAAATCCCGACTGAACAAATTAAGTGCTTAATAGATTTTATCTTCCAAGTGTTTCTATCCTTTCAAAAACCTTTTATGTCACTGGAGAACAGGGTGATCCAAAGTCCGATTTGAAGACCTCTTTTTTTTTAAAGAATTTTTTATTAAATGTATAAAGAATTTACAAATACAAATACAATCAGATGATCAAATTAGGTACAAGAGAACAAACACAAACAGAAAAATAAACAGTTAACCGCCAGAGGTAATAAGTAAGTTAAATTACTGATTAAATTGTATTTTTCACATCATGTTTTCCGTGCTTTATTATTTCTCACATTTTAAATAGAATTTAAATAGTGTTTCAGCTCCACCTCAAAAGAACTAAAAAGGGGAGTATTATTAGACCATTTGGATTTATGGATGTGAAATTTACCAAGAATGATTTGAAGACCTCTTATTTATATTCCTCACGATTGCAGAGTGACGTACTCCACCGTCACGAACAGCAAACGCCGGAAATGCGATCGATCTATCTGCGCTCGACAGAAAAGCCCTGGGAAAAACACCGGAAGCAGACTCGATGTGTTGATGGCGATCGCGCAGCTCGCATATCCATCGCCGGAGTTTGTGTTTCCGTCCAAGAGAAAACAACAAGGCGTCTAGAAGATTAAAATTAATAATATTACTTTAATAAGCGACTAACCAAAACTGTTTTATTAATTTAAAAATACGAATCGGTGTTTTCTACAGTTGACCGGTGCCTACGAAAAGGTAGGTGTAGCTATTTTAAAGCTCTTGGTTTTATTTTATCGTGTCCTTTATAGTACCCGTTTAACTTCATGGAGCCGTAGTGAAAGTACAGTACGTTAGTTAGTAGAATAGTCCTGTTGCAGTAGGAGCTACAGTCCCAGTACAGTAGACCAGTCTGTTACAATAGGAGCTACAGTCCCAGTGCAGTAGAACAGTCTGTTACAATAGGAGCTACAGTCCCAGTACAGTAGGACAGTCCTGTTACAATAGGAGCTACAGTCCCAGTACAGTAGGACAGTCTGTTACAATAGGAGCTACAGTCCCAGTACAGTAGAACAGTCTGTTACAATAGGAGCTACAGTCCCAGTATAGTAGAACAGTCTGTTACAGTAGGAGCTACAGTCCCAGTACAGTAGAACAGTCCTGTTACAATAGGAGCTCCAGTCCCAGTACAGTAGAACAGTCTGTTACAATAGGAGCTCCAGTCCCAGTACAGTAGAACAGTCTGTTACAATAGGAGCTACAGTCCCAGTGCAGTAGAACAGTCTGTTACAATAGGAGCTACAGTCCCAGTACAGTAGAACAGTCTGTTACAATAGGAGCTACAGTCCCAGTATAGTAGAACAGTCTGTTACAGTAGGAGCTACAGTCCCAGTACAGTAGAACAGTCCTGTTACAATAGGAGCTCCAGTCCCAGTACAGTAGAACAGTCTGTTACAATAGGAGCTCCAGTCCCAGTACAGTAGAACAGTCTGTTACAATAGGAGCTACAGTCCCAGTGCAGTAGAACAGTCTGTTACAGTAGGAGCTCCAGTCCCAGTACAGTAGAACAGTCTGTTACAATAGGAGCTACAGTCCCAGTACAGTAGAACAGTCCTGTTACAGTAGGAGCTACAGTCCCAGTACAGTAGAACAGTCCTGTTACAATAGGAGCTACAGTCCCAGTGCAGTAGAACAGTCCTGTTACAGTAGGAGCTACAGTCCCAGTACAGTAGGACAGTCTGTTACAATAGGAGCTACAGTCCCAGTGCAGTAGAACAGTCTGTTACAGTAGGAGCTACAGTCCCAGTACAGTAGAACAGTCTGTTACAATAGGAGCTACAGTCCCAGTGCAGTAGGACAGTCTGGTACAATAGGAGCTCCAGTCCCAGTGCAGTAGACAATCTGTTACAATAGGAGCTACAGTCCCAGTGCAGTAGGACAGTCTGTTACAATAGGAGCTACAGTCCCAGTACAGTAGAACAGTCCTGTTACAATAGGAGCTCCAGTCCCAGTACAGTAGAACAGTCTGTTACAATAGGAGCTCCAGTCCCAGTACAGTAGAACAGTCTGTTACAATAGGAGCTACAGTCCCAGTGCATTAGAACAGTCCTGTTACAGTAGGAGCTCCAGTCCCAGTACAGTAGAACAGTCTGTTACAATAGGAGCTACAGTCCCAGTGCAGTAGAACAGTCTGTTACAATAGGAGCTCCAGTCCCAGTACAGTAGAACAGTCCTGTTACAGTAGGAGCTACAGTCCCAGTACAGTAGAACAGTCCTGTTACAATAGGAGCTACAGTCCCAGTACAGTAGAACAGTCCTGTTACAATAGGAGCTACAGTCCCAGTGCAGTAGAACAGTCTGTTAAAATAGGAGCTACAGTCCCAGTGCAGTAGAACAGTCTGTTAAAATAGGAGCTACAGTCCCAGTACAGTAGAACAGTCTGTTACAATAGGAGCTCCAGTCCCAGTACAGTAGAACAGTCTGTTACAGTAGGAGCTACAGTCCCAGTACAGTAGAACAGTCCTGTTACAATAGGAGCTACAGTCCCAGTACAGTAAAACAGTCCTGTTACAATAGGAGCTACAGTCCCAGTACAGTAGAACAGTCTGTTAAAATAGGAGCTACAGTCCCAGTACAGTAGAACAGTCTGTTACAATAGGAGCTACAGTCCCAGTATAGTAGAACAGTCTGTTACAGTAGGAGCTACAGTCCCAGTACAGTAGAACAGTCCTGTTACAATAGGAGCTCCAGTCCCAGTACAGTAGAACAGTCTGTTACAATAGGAGCTCCAGTCCCAGTACAGTAGAACAGTCTGTTACAATAGGAGCTACAGTCCCAGTGCAGTAGAACAGTCTGTTACAGTAGGAGCTCCAGTCCCAGTACAGTAGAACAGTCTGTTACAATAGGAGCTACAGTCCCAGTGCAGTAGAACAGTCTGTTACAATAGGAGCTACAGTCCCAGTACAGTAGAACAGTCCTGTTACAATAGGAGCTACAGTTCCAGTACAGTAGAACAGTCCTGTTACAATAGGAGCTACAGTCCCAGTGCAGTAGAACAGTCCTGTTACAGTAGGAGCTACAGTCCCAGTACAGTAGGACAGTCTGTTACAATAGGAGCTACAGTCCCAGTGCAGTAGAACAGTCTGTTACAGTAGGAGCTACAGTCCCAGTACAGTAGAACAGTCTGTTACAATAGGAGCTACAGTCCCAGTGCAGTAGGACAGTCCTGTTACGATAGGAGCTACAGTCCCAGTACAGTAGAACAGTCTGTTACAATAGGAGCTACAGTCCCAGTGCAGTAGAACAGTCTGGTACAATAGGAGCTCCAGTCCCAGTGCAGTAGACAATCTGTTACAATAGGAGCTACAGTCCCAGTGCAGTAGGACAGTCTGTTACAATAGGAGCTACAGTCCCAGTACAGTAGAACAGTCCTGTTACAATAGGAGCTCCAGTCCCAGTACAGTAGAACAGTCTGTTACAATAGGAGCTCCAGTCCCAGTACAGTAGAACAGTCTGTTACAATAGGAGCTACAGTCCCAGTGCAGTAGAACAGTCCTGTTACAGTAGGAGCTCCAGTCCCAGTACAGTAGAACAGTCCTGTTACAATAGGAGCTCCAGTCCCAGTGCAGTAGAACAGTCTGTTACAATAGGAGCTCCAGTCCCAGTACAGTAGAACAGTCCTGTTACAGTAGGAGCTACAGTCCCAGTACAGTAGAACAGTCCTGTTACAGTAGGAGCTACAGTCCCAGTACAGTAGGACAGTCTGTTACAATAGGAGCTACAGTCCCAGTGCAGTAGAACAGTCTGTTACAGTAGGAGCTACAGTCCCAGTACAGTAGAACAGTCTGTTACAATAGGAGCTACAGTCCCAGTGCAGTAGGACAGTCCTGTTACGATAGGAGCTACAGTCCCAGTACAGTAGAACAGTCTGTTACAATAGGAGCTACAGTCCCAGTGCAGTAGAACAGTCTGGTACAATAGGAGCTCCAGTCCCAGTACAGTAGGACAGTCTGTTACAATAGGAGCTACAGTCCCAGTACAGTAGAACAGTCCTGTTACAATAAGAGCTACAGTCCCAGTACAGGAGAACAGTCTGTTACAATAGGAGCTACAGTCCCAGTACAGTAGAACAGTCTGTTACAGTAGGAGCTACAGTCCCAGTACAGTAGAACAGTCTGTTACAATAGGAGCTACAGTCCCAGTGCAGTAGAACAGTCCTGTTACAGTAGGAGCTACAGTCCCAGTACAGTAGGACAGTCTGTTACAATAGGAGCTACAGTCCCAGTACAGTAGAACAGTCTGTTACAGTAGGAGCTACAGTCCCAGTACAGTAGAACAGTCTGTTACAATAGGAGCTACAGTCCCAGTGCAGTAGAACAGTCCTGTTACAGTAGGAGCTACAGTCCCAGTACAGTAGGACAGTCTGTTACAATAGGAGCTACAGTCCCAGTGCAGTAGAACAGTCTGTTACAATAGGAGCTACAGTCCCAGTGCAGTAGAACAGTCTGTTACAGTAGGAGCTACAGTCCCAGTACAGTAGAACAGTCTGTTACAATAGGAGCTACAGTCCCAGTGCAGTAGGACAGTCCTGTTACGATAGGAGCTACAGTCCCAGTACAGTAGAACAGTCTGTTACAATAGGAGCTACAGTCCCAGTGCAGTAGAACAGTCTGGTACAATAGGAGCTCCAGTCCCAGTACAGTAGAACAGTCTGTTACAATAGAAGCTACAGTCCCAGTGCAGTAGGACAGTCTGTTACAATAGGAGCTACAGTCCCAGTACAGTAGAACAGTCTGTTACAGTAGGAGCTACAGTCCCAGTACAGTAGAACAGTCTGTTACAATAGGAGCTACAGTCCCAGTGCAGTAGAACAGTCCTGTTACAGTAGGAGCTACAGTCCCAGTACAGTAGGACAGTCTGTTACAATAGGAGCTACAGTCCCAGTACAGTAGAACAGTCTGTTACAGTAGGAGCTACAGTCCCAGTACAGGAGAACAGTCTGTTACAATAGGAGCTACTGTCCCAGTACAGTAGAACAGTCCTGTTACAGTAGGAGCTACAGTCCCAGTACAGTAGAACAGTCCTGTTACAATAGGAGCTACAGTCCCAGTACAGGAGAACAGTCTGTTACAATAGGAGCTACAGTCCCAGTACAGTAGAACAGTCCTGTTACAATAGGAGCTACAGTCCCAGTACAGTAGAACAGTCTGTTACAGTAGGAGCTACAGTCCCAGTGCAGTAGGACAGTCCTGTTACGATAGGAGCTACAGTCCCAGTACAGTAGAACAGTCTGTTACAATAGGAGCTACAGTCCCAGTGCAGTAGAACAGTCTGGTACAATAGGAGCTCCAGTCCCAGTGCAGTAGACAATCTGTTACAATAGGAGCTACAGTCCCAGTGCAGTAGGACAGTCTGTTACAATAGGAGCTACAGTCCCAGTACAGTAGAACAGTCCTGTTACAATAGGAGCTCCAGTCCCAGTACAGTAGAACAGTCTGTTACAATAGGAGCTCCAGTCCCAGTACAGTAGAACAGTCTGTTACAATAGGAGCTACAGTCCCAGTGCAGTAGAACAGTCCTGTTACAGTAGGAGCTCCAGTCCCAGTACAGTAGAACAGTCTGTTACAATAGGAGCTCCAGTCCCAGTGCAGTAGAACAGTCTGTTACAATAGGAGCTCCAGTCCCAGTACAGTAGAACAGTCCTGTTACAGTAGGAGCTACAGTCCCAGTACAGTAGAACAGTCCTGTTACAGTAGGAGCTACAGTCCCAGTACAGTAGGACAGTCTGTTACAATAGGAGCTACAGTCCCAGTGCAGTAGAACAGTCTGTTACAGTAGGAGCTACAGTCCCAGTACAGTAGAACAGTCTGTTACAATAGGAGCTACAGTCCCAGTGCAGTAGGACAGTCCTGTTACGATAGGAGCTACAGTCCCAGTACAGTAGAACAGTCTGTTACAATAGGAGCTACAGTCCCAGTGCAGTAGAACAGTCTGGTACAATAGGAGCTCCAGTCCCAGTACAGTAGGACAGTCTGTTACAATAGGAGCTACAGTCCCAGTACAGTAGAACAGTCCTGTTACAATAAGAGCTACAGTCCCAGTACAGGAGAACAGTCTGTTACAATAGGAGCTACAGTCCCAGTACAGTAGAACAGTCTGTTACAGTAGGAGCTACAGTCCCAGTACAGTAGAACAGTCTGTTACAATAGGAGCTACAGTCCCAGTGCAGTAGAACAGTCCTGTTACAGTAGGAGCTACAGTCCCAGTACAGTAGGACAGTCTGTTACAATAGGAGCTACAGTCCCAGTGCAGTAGAACAGTCTGTTACAGTAGGAGCTACAGTCCCAGTACAGTAGAACAGTCTGTTACAATAGGAGCTACAGTCCCAGTGCAGTAGGACAGTCCTGTTACGATAGGAGCTACAGTCCCAGTACAGTAGAACAGTCTGTTACAATAGGAGCTACAGTCCCAGTGCAGTAGAACAGTCTGGTACAATAGGAGCTCCAGTCCCAGTACAGTAGAACAGTCTGTTACAATAGAAGCTACAGTCCCAGTGCAGTAGGACAGTCTGTTACAATAGGAGCTACAGTCCCAGTACAGTAGAACAGTCCTGTTACAGTAGGAGCTACAGTCCCAGTACAGTAGAACAGTCCTGTTACAATAGGAGCTACAGTCCCAGTACAGGAGAACAGTCTGTTACAATAGGAGCTACAGTCCCAGTACAGTAGAACAGTCTGTTACAGTAGGAGCTACAGTCCCAGTACAGGAGAACAGTCTGTTACAATAGGAGCTACTGTCCCAGTACAGTAGAACAGTCCTGTTACAGTAGGAGCTACAGTCCCAGTACAGTAGAACAGTCCTGTTACAATAGGAGCTACAGTCCCAGTACAGGAGAACAGTCTGTTACAATAGGAGCTACAGTCCCAGTACAGTAGAACAGTCCTGTTACAATAGGAGCTACAGTCCCAGTACAGTAGAACAGTCTGTTACAGTAGGAGCTACAGTCCTAGTACAGTAGAACAGTCCTGTTACAGTAGGAGCTCCAGCCCAGTACAGTAGAACAGTCCTGTTACAATAGGAGCTACAGTCCCAGTACAGTAGAACAGTCTGTTACAGTAGGAGCTCCAGTCCCAGTACAGTAGAACAGTCTGTTACAGTAGGAGCTCCAGTCCCAGTGCAGTAGAACAGTCTGTTACAATAGGAGCTACAGTCCCAGTGCAGTAGAACAGTCCTGTTACAGTAGGAGCTACTGTAACTTAAAAACACTTCAGTTTGAGGACTAAGATACACTTGAAGTTTAGATATAAAGGGCACAGTTTGTTAAACAGGGGCTTTGGACAGTAAGATGAATTGTAGTGTGATAGTGAAGGGAGGCCTCTGTCTGTTTTGCAGTGTCTGTGCTCCTGTGCTGCGGCGTGAGCTCGGCGTATCCCACCGCACCCTGTCTCTCTCGGCACAGGCGGCAGAGCAGGGCCTCCGCCGGCCGCCGGACATGGGCGTGGCCTCCATGGACCCGCCCAGCCAGCCCGGAGCCAGTCCCGTCGCCGACGTGGTGTTTGTCATCGAGGGCACGGCCAATCTGGGGCCGTACTTCGAGTCGCTGCGGAAGCACTACGTATTGCCGGCCATCGAGTGAGTCTGAGCGCGCGGGGATGGCAGGCGGGCTGAGTCCCGGGCAAGACGTCCGAGCCACTCCAGACTTTCCAGGCTGTCTGACTCCCGGTGCACAGCAGTCTGAGCCACTCCAGACTTTCCAGGCTGTCTGACTCCCGGTGCACAGCAGTCTGAGCCACTCCAGACTTTCCAGGCTGTCTGACTCCCGGTGCACAGCAGTCTGAGCCACTCCAGACTTTCCAGGCTGTCTGACTCCCGGTGCACAGCAGTCTGAGCCACTCCAGACTTTCCAGGGAGTCTGACTGCCAGTGCACAGCAGTCTGATCCACTCCTGGTTTTACAAACTGTCTGACTCCCAGTGCACAGCAGTCTGATCCACTCCTGGTTTTACAAACTGTCTGACTGCCAGTGCACAGCAGTCTGATCCACTCCTGGTTTTCCAGGGAGTCTGACTGCCAGTGCACTGCAGTCTGATCCACTCCTGGTTTTCCAGGGAGTCTGACTGCCAGTGCACAGCAGTCTGATCCACTCCTGGTTTTACAAACTGTCTGACTGCCAGTGCACAGCAGTCTGATCCACTCCTGGTTTTCCAGGGAGTCTGACTGCCAGTGCACAGCAGTCTGATCCACTCCTGGTTTTACAAACTGTCTGACTGCCAGTGCACAGCAGTCTGATCCACTCCTGGTTTTACAAACTGTCTGACTGCCAGTGCACAGCAGTCTGATCCACTCCTGGTTTTCCAGGGAGTCTGACTGCCAGTGCACAGCAGTCTGATCCACTCCTGGTTTTACAAACTGTCTGACTGCCAGTGCACAGCAGTCTGATCCACTCCTGGTTTTACAAACTGTCTGACTCCCAGTGCACAGCAGTCTGATCCACTCCTGGTTTTACAAACCGTCTGACTTCCAGGGCACAGCAGTCTGATCCACTCCTGGTTTTCCAGGGAGTCTGACTGCCAGTGCACAGCAGTCTGATCCACTCCTGGTTTTACAAACTGTCTGACTGCCAGTGCACAGCAGTCTGATCCACTCCTGGTTTTCCAGGGAGTCTGACTGCCAGTGCACAGCAGTCTGATCCACTCCTGGTTTTACAAACCGTCTGACTGCCAGGGCACAGCAGTCTGATCCACTCCTGGTTTTCCAGGGAGTCTGACTGCCAGTGCACAGCAGTCTGATCCACTCCTGGTTTTACAAACTGTCTGACTGCCAGTGCACAGCAGTCTGATCCACTCCTGGTTTTCCAGGGAGTCTGACTGCCAGTGCACAGCAGTCTGATCCACTCCTGATTTTACAAACTGTCTGACTCCCAGTGCACAGCAGTCTGATCCACTCCTGGTTTTACAAACCGTCTGACTGCCAGGGCACAGCAGTCTGATCCACTCCTGGTTTTCCATGGAGTCTGACTGCCAGTGCACAGCAGTCTGAGCCACTCCTGGTTTTACAAACTGTGTGACTGCCAGTGCACAGCAGTCTGATCCACTCCTGGTTTTCCAGGGAGTCTGACTGCCAGTGCACTGCAGTCTGATCCACTCCTGGTTTTCCAGGGAGTCTGACTGCCAGTGCACAGCAGTCTGATCCACTCCTGGTTTTACAAACTGTCTGACTCCCGGTGCACTGCAGTCTGGTCCACTCCTGGTTTTACAAACTGTCTGACTCCCGGTGCACAGCAGTCTGATCCACTCCTGGTTTTCCAGGGAGTCTGACTGCC
>NW_028296815.1:0-31199 GCF_055471065.1 Atractosteus spatula | reverse complement strand
CAGAAGTGCTCACTGACTCAGCTCTTCACCCCAGTGTGCAGAAAGTGTCAATACGTGTTTCTGCAGCACAAATAAACATGTTTCAGCAACTTTGGTCACCCCCATGCAACTTATAGGGAAGGTACAGCAGACTTTTCAAAACGTGTTTTTCAGCCCGAAATAAACGCGTTTTGACAGACTGTTGAATCCCAATGTACCTGCCAGGCTCAGAAGTGCTCACTGACTCAGCTCTTCACCCCAGTGTGCAGAAAGTGTCAAAACGTGTTTTGCAGCACAAATAAACATGTTTCAGCAACTTTGGTCACCCCAATGCAACTTATAGGGAAGGTACAGCAGACTTTTCAAAACGTGTTTTTCAGCCCGAAATAAACGCGTTTTGACAGACTGTTGAATCCCAATGTACCTGCCAGGCTCAGAAGTGCTCACTGACTCAGCTCTTCACCCCAGTGTGCAGAAAGTGTCAATACGTGTTTTGCAGCACAAATAAACATGTTTCAGCAACTTTGGTCACCCCCATGCAACTTATAGGGAAGGTACAGCAGACTTTTCAAAACGTGTTTTTCAGCCCGAAATAAACGCGTTTTGACAGACTGTTGAATCCCAATGTACCTGCCAGGCTCAGAAGTGCTCACTGACTCAGCTCTTCACCCCAGTGTGCAGAAAGTGTCAAAACGTGTTTTGCAGCACAAATAAACATGTTTCAGCAACTTTGGTCACCTCCATGTAACTTATAGGGAAGGTACAGCAGACTTTTCAAAACGTGTTTTTCAGCCCGAAATAAACGCGTTTTGACAGACTGTTGAATCCCAATGTACCTGCCAGGCTCAGAAGTGCTCACTGACTCAGCTCTTCACCCCAGTGTGCAGAAAGTGTCAAAACGTGTTTTGCAGCACAAATAAACATGTTTCAGCAACTTTGGTCACCCCCATGCAACTTATAGGGAAGGTACAGCAGACTTTTCAAAACGTGTTTTTCAGCCCGAAATAAACGCGTTTTGACAGACTGTTGAATCCCAATGTACCTGCCAGGCTCAGAAGTGCTCACTGACTCAGCTCTTCACCCCAGTGTGCAGAAAGTGTCAATACGTGTTTTGCAGCACAAATAAACATGTTTCAGCAACTTTGGTCACCCCCATGCAACTTATAGGGAAGGTACAGCAGACTTTTCAAAACGTGTTTTTCAGCCCGAAATAAACGCGTTTTGACAGACTGTTGAATCCCAATGTACCTGCCAGGCTCAGAAGTGCTCACTGACTCAGCTCTTCACCCCAGTGTGCAGAAAGTGTCAAAACGTGTTTTGCAGCACAAATAAACATGTTTCAGCAACTTTGGTCACCCCCATGCAACTTATAGGGAAGGTACAGCAGACTTTTCAAAACGTGTTTTTCAGCCCGAAATAAACGCGTTTTGACAGACTGTTGAATCCCAATGTACCTGCCAGGCTCAGAAGTGCTCACTGACTCAGCTCTTCACCCCAGTGTGCAGAAAGTGTCAAAACGTGTTTTGCAGCACAAATAAACATGTTTCAGCAACTTTGGTCACCCCCATGTAACTTATAGGGAAGGAACAGCTGACTTTTCAAAACATGTTTTTCAGCCCGAAATAAACGCGTTTTGACAGACTGTTGAATCCCAATGTACCTGCCAGGCTCAGAAGTGCTCACTGACTCAGCTCTTCACCCCAGTGTGCAGAAAGTGTCAAAACGTGTTTTGCAGCACAAATAAACATGTTTCAGCAACTTTGGTCACCCCCATGCAACTTATAGGGAAGGTACAGCAGACTTTTCAAAACGTGTTTTTCAGCCCGAAATAAACGCGTTTTGACAGACTGTTGAATCCCAATGTACCTGCCAGGCTCAGAAGTGCTCACTGACTCAGCTCTTCACCCCAGTGTGCAGAAAGTGTCAATACGTGTTTTGCAGCACAAATAAACATGTTTCAGCAACTTTGGTCACCCCCATGCAACTTATAGGGAAGGTACAGCAGACTTTTCAAAACGTGTTTTTCAGCCCGAAATAAACGCGTTTTGACAGACTGTTGAATCCCAATGTACCTGCCAGGCTCAGAAGTGCTCACTGACTCAGCTCTTCACCCCAGTGTGCAGAAAGTGTCAAAACGTGTTTTGCAGCACAAATAAACATGTTTCAGCAACTTTGGTCACCCCAATGCAACTTATAGGGAAGGTACAGCAGACTTTTCAAAACGTGTTTTTCAGCCCGAAATAAACGCGTTTTGACAGACTGTTGAATCCCAATGTACCTGCCAGGCTCAGAAGTGCTCACTGACTCAGCTCTTCACCCCAGTGTGCAGAAAGTGTCAATACGTGTTTTGCAGCACAAATAAACATGTTTCAGCAACTTTGGTCACCCCCATGCAACTTATAGGGAAGGTACAGCAGACTTTTCAAAACGTGTTTTTCAGCCCGAAATAAACGCGTTTTGACAGACTGTTGAATCCCAATGTACCTGCCAGGCTCAGAAGTGCTCACTGACTCAGCTCTTCACCCCAGTGTGCAGAAAGTGTCAAAACGTGTTTTGCAGCACAAATAAACATGTTTCAGCAACTTTGGTCACCCCCATGTAACTTATAGGGAAGGTACAGCAGACTTTTCAAAACGTGTTTTTCAGCCCGAAATAAACGCGTTTTGACAGACTGTTGAATCCCAATGTACCTGCCAGGCTCAGAAGTGCTCACTGACTCAGCTCTTCACCCCAGTGTGCAGAAAGTGTCAATACGTGTTTTGCAGCACAAATAAACATGTTTCAGCAACTTTGGTCACCCCCATGCAACTTATAGGGAAGGTACAGCAGACTTTTCAAAACGTGTTTTTCAGCCCGAAATAAACGCGTTTTGACAGACTGTTGAATCCCAATGTACCTGCCAGGCTCAGAAGTGCTCACTGACTCAGCTCTTCACCCCAGTGTGCAGAAAGTGTCAAAACGTGTTTTGCAGCACAAATAAACATGTTTCAGCAACTTTGGTCACCCCAATGCAACTTATAGGGAAGGTACAGCAGACTTTTCAAAACGTGTTTTTCAGCCCGAAATAAACGCGTTTTGACAGACTGTTGAATCCCAATGTACCTGCCAGGCTCAGAAGTGCTCACTGACTCAGCTCTTCACCCCAGTGTGCAGAAAGTGTCAATACGTGTTTTGCAGCACAAATAAACATGTTTCAGCAACTTTGGTCACCCCCATGCAACTTATAGGGAAGGTACAGCAGACTTTTCAAAACGTGTTTTTCAGCCCGAAATAAACGCGTTTTGACAGACTGTTGAATCCCAATGTACCTGCCAGGCTCAGAAGTGCTCACTGACTCAGCTCTTCACCCCAGTGTGCAGAAAGTGTCAAAACGTGTTTTGCAGCACAAATAAACATGTTTCAGCAACTTTGGTCACCCCCATGCAACTTATAGGGAAGGTACAGCAGACTTTTCAAAACGTGTTTTTCAGCCCGAAATAAACGCGTTTTGACAGACTGTTGAATCCCAATGTACCTGCCAGGCTCAGAAGTGCTCACTGACTCAGCTCTTCACCCCAGTGTGCAGAAAGTGTCAATACGTGTTTTGCAGCACAAATAAACATGTTTCAGCAACTTTGGTCACCCCCATGCAACTTATAGGGAAGGTACAGCAGACTTTTCAAAACGTGTTTTTCAGCCCGAAATAAACGCGTTTTGACAGACTGTTGAATCCCAATGTACCTGCCAGGCTCAGAAGTGCTCACTGACTCAGCTCTTCACCCCAGTGTGCAGAAAGTGTCAAAACGTGTTTTGCAGCACAAATAAACATGTTTCATCAACTTTGGTCACCCCAATGCAACTTATAGGGAAGGTACAGCAGACTTTTCAAAACGTGTTTTTCAGCCCGAAATAAACGCGTTTTGACAGACTGTTGAATCCCAATGTACCTGCCAGGCTCAGAAGTGCTCACTGACTCAGCTCTTCACCCCAGTGTGCAGAAAGTGTCAAAACGTGTTTTGCAGCACAAATAAACATGTTTCAGCAACTTTGGTCACCCCCATGTAACTTATAGGGAAGGTACAGCAGACTTTTCAAAACGTGTTTTTCAGCCCGAAATAAACGCGTTTTGACAGACTGTTGAATCCCAATGTACCTGCCAGGCACAGAAGTGCTCACTGACTCAGCTCTTCACCCCAGTGTGCAGAAAGTGTCAATACGTGTTTTGCAGCACAAATAAACATGTTTCAGCAACTTTGGTCACCCCCATGCAACTTATAGGGAAGGTACAGCAGACTTTTCAAAACGTGTTTTTCAGCCCGAAATAAACGCGTTTTGACAGACTGTTGAATCCCAATGTACCTGCCAGGCTCAGAAGTGCTCACTGACTCAGCTCTTCACCCCAGTGTGCAGAAAGTGTCAATACGTGTTTTGCAGCACAAATAAACATGTTTCAGCAACTTTGGTCACCCCCATGCAACTTATAGGGAAGGTACAGCAGACTTTTCAAAACGTGTTTTTCAGCCCGAAATAAACGCGTTTTGACAGACTGTTGAATCCCAATGTACCTGCCAGGCTCAGAAGTGCTCACTGACTCAGCTCTTCACCCCAGTGTGCAGAAAGTGTCAAAACGTGTTTTGCAGCACAAATAAACATGTTTCAGCAACTTTGGTCACCCCCATGTAACTTATAGGGAAGGTACAGCAGACTTTTCAAAACGTGTTTTTCAGCCCGAAATAAACGCGTTTTGACAGACTGTTGAATCCCAATGTACCTGCCAGGCTCAGAAGTGCTCACTGACTCAGCTCTTCACCCCAGTGTGCAGAAAGTGTCAAAACGTGTTTTGCAGCACAAATAAACATGTTTCAGCAACTTTGGTCACCCCCATGTAACTTATAGGGAAGGTACAGCAGACTTTTCAAAACGTGTTTTTCAGCCCGAAATAAACGCGTTTTGACAGACTGTTGAATCCCAATGTACCTGCCAGGCTCAGAAGTGCTCACTGACTCAGCTCTTCACCCCAGTGTGCAGAAAGTGTCAATACGTGTTTTGCAGCACAAATAAACATGTTTCAGCAACTTTGGTCACCCCATGCAACTTATAGGGAAGGTACAGCAGACTTTTCAAAACATGTTTTTCAGCCCGAAATAAACGCGTTTTGACAGACTGTTGAATCCCAATGTACCTGCCAGGCTCAGAAGTGCTCACTGACTCAGCTCTTCACCCCAGTGTGCAGAAAGTGTCAAAACGTGTTTTGCAGCACAAATAAACATGTTTCAGCAACTTTGGTCACCCCAATGCAACTTATAGGGAAGGTACAGCAGACTTTTCAAAACGTGTTTTTCAGCCTGAAATAAACGCGTTTTGACAGACTGTTGAATCCCAATGTACCTGCCAGGCTCAGAAGTGCTCACTGACTCAGCTCTTCACCCCTAGTGTGCAGAAAGTGTCAATACGTGTTTTGCAGCACAAATAAACATGTTTCAGCAACTTTGGTCACCCCCATGCAACTTATAGGGAAGGTACAGCAGACTTTTCAAAACGTGTTTTTCAGCCCGAAATAAACGCGTTTTGACAGACTGTTGAATCCCAATGTACCTGCCAGGCTCAGAAGTGCTCACTGACTCAGCTCTTCACCCCAGTGTGCAGAAAGTGTCAAAAACGTGTTTTGCAGCACAAATAAACATGTTTCAGCAACTTTGGTCACCCCCATGTAACTTATACGGGAAGGTACAGCAGACTTTTCAAAACGTGTTTTTCAGCCCGAAATAAACACGTTTTGACAGACTGTTGAATCCCAATGTACCTGCCAGGCTCAGAAGTGCTCACTGACTCAGCTCTTCACCCCAGTGTGCAGAAAGTGTCAATACGTGTTTTGCAGCACAAATAAACATGTTTCAGCAACTTTGGTCACCCCCATGCAACTTATAGGGAAGGTACAGCAGACTTTTCAAAACGTGTTTTTCAGCCCGAAATAAACGCGTTTTGACAGACTGTTGAATCCCAATGTACCTGCCAGGCTCAGAAGTGCTCACTGATTCAGCTCTTCACCCCAGTGTGCAGAAAGTGTCAATACGTGTTTTGCAGCACAAATAAACATGTTTCAGCAACTTTGGTCACTCCCATGCAACTTATAGGGAAGGTACAGCAGACTTTTCAAAACGTGTTTTTCAGCCCGAAATAAACGCGTTTTGACAGACTGTTGAATCCCAATGTACCTGCCAGGCTCAGAAGTGCTCACTGACTCAGCTCTTCACCCCAGTGTGCAGAAAGTGTCAATACGTGTTTTGCAGCACAAATAAACATGTTTCAGCAACTTTGGTCACCCCCATGCAACTTATAGGGAAGGTACAGCAGACTTTTCAAAACGTGTTTTTCAGCCCGAAATAAACGCGTTTTGACAGACTGTTGAATCCCAATGTACCTGCCAGGCTCAGAAGTGCTCACTGACTCAGCTCTTCACCCCAGTGTGCTGAAAGTGTCAAAACGTGTTTTGCAGCACAAATAAACATGTTTCAGCAACTTTGGTCACCCCAATGCAACTTATAGGGAGGTACAGCAGACTTTTCAAAACGTGTTTTTCAGCCCGAAAAAAACGCGTTTTGACAGACTGTTGAATCCCAATGTACCTGCCAGGCTCAGAAGTGCTCACTGACTCAGCTCTTCACCCCAGTGTGCAGAAAGTGTCAATACGTGTTTTGCAGCACAAATAAACATGTTTCAGCAACTTTGGTCACCCCCATGCAACTTATAGGGAAGGTACAGCAGACTTTTCAAAACGTGTTTTTCAGCCCGAAATAAACGCGTTTTGACAGACTGTTGAATCCCAATGTACCTGCCAGGCTCAGAAGTGCTCACTGACTCAGCTCTTCACCCTAGTGTGCAGAAAGTGTCAAAACGTGTTTTGCAGCACAAATAAACATGTTTCAGCAACTTTGGTCACCCCCATGCAACTTATAGGGAAGGTACAGCAGACTTTTCAAAACGTGTTTTTCAGCCCGAAATAAACGCGTTTTGACAGACTGTTGAATCCCAATGTACCTGCCAGGCTCAGAAGTGCTCACTGACTCAGCTCTTCACCCCAGTGTGCAGAAAGTGTCAAAACGTGTTTTGCAGCACAAATAAACATGTTTCAGCAACTTTGGTCACCCCCATGTAACTTATAGGGAAGGTACAGCAGACTTTTCAAAACGTGTTTTTCAGCCCGAAATAAACGCGTTTTGACAGACTGTTGAATCCCAATGTACCTGCCAGGCTCAGAAGTGCTCACTGACTCAGCTCTTCACCCCAGTGTGCAGAAAGTGTCAAAACGTGTTTTGCAGCACAAATAAACATGTTTCAGCAACTTTGGTCACCCCCATGTAACTTATAGGGAAGGTACAGCAGACTTTTCAAAACGTGTTTTTCAGCCCGAAATAAACGCGTTTTGACAGACTGTTGAATCCCAATGTACCTGCCAGGCTCAGAAGTGCTCACTGACTCAGCTCTTCACCCCAGTGTGCAGAAAGTGTCAATACGTGTTTTGCAGCACAAATAAACATGTTTCAGCAACTTTGGTCACCCCCATGCAACTTATAGGGAAGGTACAGCAGACTTTTCAAAACGTGTTTTTCAGCCCGAAATAAACGCGTTTTGACAGACTGTTGAATCCCAATGTACCTGCCAGGCTCAGAAGTGCTCACTGACTCAGCTCTTCACCCCAGTGTGCAGAAAGTGTCAAAACGTGTTTTGCAGCACAAATAAACATGTTTCAGCAACTTTGGTCACCCCAATGCAACTTATAGGGAAGGTACAGCAGACTTTTCAAAACGTGTTTTTCAGCCCGAAATAAACGCGTTTTGACAGACTGTTGAATCCCAATGTACCTGCCAGGCTCAGAAGTGCTCACTGACTCAGCTCTTCACCCCAGTGTGCAGAAAGTGTCAATACGTGTTTTGCAGCACAAATAAACATGTTTCAGCAACTTTGGTCACCCCCATGCAACTTATAGGGAAGGTACAGCAGACTTTTCAAAACGTGTTTTTCAGCCCGAAATAAACGCGTTTTGACAGACTGTTGAATCCCAATGTACCTGCCAGGCTCAGAAGTGCTCACTGACTCAGCTCTTCACCCCAGTGTGCAGAAAGTGTCAAAACGTGTTTTGCAGCACAAATAAACATGTTTCAGCAACTTTGGTCACCCCCATGTAACTTATAGGGAAGGTACAGCAGACTTTTCAAAACGTGTTTTTCAGCCCGAAATAAACGCGTTTTGACAGACTGTTGAATCCCAATGTACCTGCCAGGCTCAGAAGTGCTCACTGACTCAGCTCTTCACCCCAGTGTGCAGAAAGTGTCAATACGTGTTTTGCAGCACAAATAAACATGTTTCAGCAACTTTGGTCACCCCCATGCAACTTATAGGGAAGGTACAGCAGACTTTTCAAAACGTGTTTTTCAGCCCGAAATAAACGCGTTTTGACAGACTGTTGAATCCCAATGTACCTGCCAGGCTCAGAAGTGCTCACTGACTCAGCTCTTCACCCCAGTGTGCAGAAAGTGTCAAAACGTGTTTTGCAGCACAAATAAACATGTTTCATCAACTTTGGTCACCCCCATGCAACTTATAGGGAAGGTACAGCAGACTTTTCAAAACGTGTTTTTCAGCCCGAAATAAACGCGTTTTGACAGACTGTTGAATCCCAATGTACCTGCCAGGCTCAGAAGTGCTCACTGACTCAGCTCTTCACCCCAGTGTGCAGAAAGTGTCAAAACGTGTTTTGCAGCACAAATAAACATGTTTCAGCAACTTTGGTCACCCCCATGTAACTTATAGGGAAGGTACAGCAGACTTTTCAAAACGTGTTTTTCAGCCCGAAATAAACGCGTTTTGACAGACTGTTGAATCCCAATGTACCTGCCAGGCACAGAAGTGCTCACTGACTCAGCTCTTCACCCCAGTGTGCAGAAAGTGTCAATACGTGTTTTGCAGCACAAATAAACATGTTTCAGCAACTTTGGTCACCCCCATGCAACTTATAGGGAAGGTACAGCAGACTTTTCAAAACGTGTTTTTCAGCCCGAAATAAACGCGTTTTGACAGACTGTTGAATCCCAATGTACCTGCCAGGCTCAGAAGTGCTCACTGACTCAGCTCTTCACCCCAGTGTGCAGAAAGTGTCAATACGTGTTTTGCAGCACAAATAAACATGTTTCAGCAACTTTGGTCACCCCCATGCAACTTATAGGGAAGGTACAGCAGACTTTTCAAAACGTGTTTTTCAGCCCGAAATAAACGCGTTTTGACAGACTGTTGAATCCCAATGTACCTGCCAGGCTCAGAAGTGCTCACTGACTCAGCTCTTCACCCCAGTGTGCAGAAAGTGTCAAAACGTGTTTTGCAGCACAAATAAACATGTTTCAGCAACTTTGGTCACCCCCATGTAACTTATAGGGAAGGTACAGCAGACTTTTCAAAACGTGTTTTTCAGCCCGAAATAAACGCGTTTTGACAGACTGTTGAATCCCAATGTACCTGCCAGGCTCAGAAGTGCTCACTGACTCAGCTCTTCACCCCAGTGTGCAGAAAGTGTCAAAACGTGTTTTGCAGCACAAATAAACATGTTTCAGCAACTTTGGTCACCCCCATGTAACTTATAGGGAAGGTACAGCAGACTTTTCAAAACGTGTTTTTCAGCCCGAAATAAACGCGTTTTGACAGACTGTTGAATCCCAATGTACCTGCCAGGCTCAGAAGTGCTCACTGACTCAGCTCTTCACCCCAGTGTGCAGAAAGTGTCAATACGTGTTTTGCAGCACAAATAAACATGTTTCAGCAACTTTGGTCACCCCCATGCAACTTATAGGGAAGGTACAGCAGACTTTTCAAAACATGTTTTTCAGCCCGAAATAAACGCGTTTTGACAGACTGTTGAATCCCAATGTACCTGCCAGGCTCAGAAGTGCTCACTGACTCAGCTCTTCACCCCAGTGTGCAGAAAGTGTCAAAACGTGTTTTGCAGCACAAATAAACATGTTTCAGCAACTTTGGTCACCCCAATGCAACTTATAGGGAAGGTACAGCAGACTTTTCAAAACGTGTTTTTCAGCCTGAAATAAACGCGTTTTGACAGACTGTTGAATCCCAATGTACCTGCCAGGCTCAGAAGTGCTCACTGACTCAGCTCTTCACCCCAGTGTGCAGAAAGTGTCAATACGTGTTTTGCAGCACAAATAAACATGTTTCAGCAACTTTGGTCACCCCCATGCAACTTATAGGGAAGGTACAGCAGACTTTTCAAAACGTGTTTTTCAGCCCGAAATAAACGCGTTTTGACAGACTGTTGAATCCCAATGTACCTGCCAGGCTCAGAAGTGCTCACTGACTCAGCTCTTCACCCCAGTGTGCAGAAAGTGTCAAAACGTGTTTTGCAGCACAAATAAACATGTTTCAGCAACTTTGGTCACCCCCATGTAACTTATAGGGAAGGTACAGCAGACTTTTCAAAACGTGTTTTTCAGCCCGAAATAAACACGTTTTGACAGACTGTTGAATCCCAATGTACCTGCCAGGCTCAGAAGTGCTCACTGACTCAGCTCTTCACCCCAGTGTGCAGAAAGTGTCAATACGTGTTTTGCAGCACAAATAAACATGTTTCAGCAACTTTGGTCACCCCCATGCAACTTATAGGGAAGGTACAGCAGACTTTTCAAAACGTGTTTTTCAGCCCGAAATAAACGCGTTTTGACAGACTGTTGAATCCCAATGTACCTGCCAGGCTCAGAAGTGCTCACTGATTCAGCTCTTCACCCCAGTGTGCAGAAAGTGTCAATACGTGTTTTGCAGCACAAATAAACATGTTTCAGCAACTTTGGTCACTCCCATGCAACTTATAGGGAAGGTACAGCAGACTTTTCAAAACGTGTTTTTCAGCCCGAAATAAACGCGTTTTGACAGACTGTTGAATCCCAATGTACCTGCCAGGCTCAGAAGTGCTCACTGACTCAGCTCTTCACCCCAGTGTGCAGAAAGTGTCAATACGTGTTTTGCAGCACAAATAAACATGTTTCAGCAACTTTGGTCACCCCCATGCAACTTATAGGGAAGGTACAGCAGACTTTTCAAAACGTGTTTTTCAGCCCGAAATAAACGCGTTTTGACAGACTGTTGAATCCCAATGTACCTGCCAGGCTCAGAAGTGCTCACTGACTCAGCTCTTCACCCCAGTGTGCTGAAAGTGTCAAAACGTGTTTTGCAGCACAAATAAACATGTTTCAGCAACTTTGGTCACCCCAATGCAACTTATAGGGAGGTACAGCAGACTTTTCAAAACGTGTTTTTTCAGCCCGAAAAAAACGCGTTTTGACAGACTGTTGAATCCCAATGTACCTTTCAGGCTCAGAAGTGCTCACTGACTCAGCTCTTCACCCCAGTGTGCAGAAAGTGTCAATACGTGTTTTGCAGCACAAATAAACATGTTTCAGCAACTTTGGTCACCCCCATGCAACTTATAGGGAAGGTACAGCAGACTTTTCAAAACGTGTTTTTCAGCCCGAAATAAACGCGTTTTGACAGACTGTTGAATCCAATGTACCTGCCAGGCTCAGAAGTGCTCACTGACTCAGCTCTTCACCCCAGTGTGCAGAAAGTGTCAAAACGTGTTTTGCAGCACAAATAAACATGTTTCAGCAACTTTGGTCACCCCCATGCAACTTATAGGGAAGGTACAGCAGACTTTTCAAAACGTGTTTTTCAGCCCGAAATAAACGCGTTTTGACAGACTGTTGAATCCCAATGTACCTGCCAGGCTCAGAAGTGCTCACTGACTCAGCTCTTCACCCCAGTGTGCAGAAAGTGTCAAAACGTGTTTTGCAGCACAAATAAACATGTTTCAGCAACTTTGGTCACCCCCATGTAACTTATAGGGAAGGTACAGCAGACTTTTCAAAACGTGTTTTTCAGCCCGAAATAAACGCGTTTTGACAGACTGTTGAATCCCAATGTACCTGCCAGGCTCAGAAGTGCTCACTGACTCAGCTCTTCACCCCAGTGTGCAGAAAGTGTCAAAACGTGTTTTGCAGCACAAATAAACATGTTTCAGCAACTTTGGTCACCCCCATGTAACTTATAGGGAAGGTACAGCAGACTTTTCAAAACGTGTTTTTCAGCCCGAAATAAACGCGTTTTGACAGACTGTTGAATCCCAATGTACCTGCCAGGCTCAGAAGTGCTCACTGACTCAGCTCTTCACCCCAGTGTGCAGAAAGTGTCAATACGTGTTTTGCAGCACAAATAAACATGTTTCAGCAACTTTGGTCACCCCCATGCAACTTATAGGGAAGGTACAGCAGACTTTTCAAAACGTGTTTTTCAGCCCGAAATAAACGCGTTTTGACAGACTGTTGAATCCCAATGTACCTGCCAGGCTCAGAAGTGCTCACTGACTCAGCTCTTCACCCCAGTGTGCAGAAAGTGTCAAAACGTGTTTTGCAGCACAAATAAACATGTTTCAGCAACTTTGGTCACCCCAATGCAACTTATAGGGAAGGTACAGCAGACTTTTCAAAACGTGTTTTTCAGCCCGAAATAAACGCGTTTTGACAGACTGTTGAATCCCAATGTACCTGCCAGGCTCAGAAGTGCTCACTGACTCAGCTCTTCACCCCAGTGTGCAGAAAGTGTCAATACGTGTTTTGCAGCACAAATAAACATGTTTCAGCAACTTTGGTCACCCCCATGCAACTTATAGGGAAGGTACAGCAGACTTTTCAAAACGTGTTTTTCAGCCCGAAATAAACGCGTTTTGACAGACTGTTGAATCCCAATGTACCTGCCAGGCTCAGAAGTGCTCACTGACTCAGCTCTTCACCCCAGTGTGCAGAAAGTGTCAAAACGTGTTTTGCAGCACAAATAAACATGTTTCAGCAACTTTGGTCACCCCCATGTAACTTATAGGGAAGGTACAGCAGACTTTTCAAAACGTGTTTTTCAGCCCGAAATAAACGCGTTTTGACAGACTGTTGAATCCCAATGTACCTGCCAGGCTCAGAAGTGCTCACTGACTCAGCTCTTCACCCCAGTGTGCAGAAAGTGTCAAAACGTGTTTTGCAGCACAAATAAACATGTTTCAGCAACTTTGGTCACCCCCATGCAACTTATAGGGAAGGTACAGCAGACTTTTCAAAACGTGTTTTTCAGCCCGAAATAAACGCGTTTTGACAGACTGTTGAATCCCAATGTACCTGCCAGGCTCAGAAGTGCTCACTGACTCAGCTCTTCACCCCAGTGTGCAGAAAGTGTCAATACGTGTTTTGCAGCACAAATAAACATGTTTCAGCAACTTTGGTCACCCCCATGCAACTTATAGGGAAGGTACAGCAGACTTTTCAAAACGTGTTTTTCAGCCCGAAATAAACGCGTTTTGACAGACTGTTGAATCCCAATGTACCTGCCAGGCTCAGAAGTGCTCACTGACTCAGCTCTTCACCCCAGTGTGCAGAAAGTGTCAAAACGTGTTTTGCAGCACAAATAAACATGTTTCAGCAACTTTGGTCACCCCCATGCAACTTATAGGGAAGGTACAGCAGACTTTTCAAAACGTGTTTTTCAGCCCGAAATAAACGCGTTTTGACAGACTGTTGAATCCCAATGTACCTGCCAGGCTCAGAAGTGCTCACTGACTCAGCTCTTCACCCCAGTGTGCAGAAAGTGTCAAAACGTGTTTTGCAGCACAAATAAACATGTTTCAGCAACTTTGGTCACCCCCATGTAACTTATAGGGAAGGAACAGCTGACTTTTCAAAACATGTTTTTCAGCCCGAAATAAACGCGTTTTGACAGACTGTTGAATCCCAATGTACCTGCCAGGCTCAGAAGTGCTCACTGACTCAGCTCTTCACCCCAGTGTGCAGAAAGTGTCAAAACGTGTTTTGCAGCACAAATAAACATGTTTCAGCAACTTTGGTCACCCCCATGCAACTTATAGGGAAGGTACAGCAGACTTTTCAAAACGTGTTTTTCAGCCCGAAATAAACGCGTTTTGACAGACTGTTGAATGAATCCCAATGTACCTGCCAGGCTCAGAAGTGCTCACTGACTCAGCTCTTCACCCCAGTGTGCAGAAAGTGTCAATACGTGTTTTGCAGCACAAATAAACATGTTTCAGCAACTTTGGTCACCCCCATGCAACTTATAGGGAAGGTACAGCAGACTTTTCAAAACGTGTTTTTCAGCCCGAAATAAACGCGTTTTGACAGACTGTTGAATCGCATGTACCTGCCAGGCTCAGAAGTGCTCACTGACTCAGCTCTTCACCCCAGTGTGCAGAAAGTGTCAAAACGTGTTTTGCAGCACAAATAAACATGTTTCAGCAACTTTGGTCACCCCAATGCAACTTATAGGGAAGGTACAGCAGACTTTTCAAAACGTGTTTTTCAGCCCGAAATAAACGCGTTTTGACAGACTGTTGAATCCCAATGTACCTGCCAGGCTCAGAAGTGCTCACTGACTCAGCTCTTCACCCCAGTGTGCAGAAAGTGTCAATACGTGTTTTGCAGCACAAATAAACATGTTTCAGCAACTTTGGTCACCCCCATGCAACTTATAGGGAAGGTACAGCAGACTTTTCAAAACGTGTTTTTCAGCCCGAAATAAACGCGTTTTGACAGACTGTTGAATCCCAATGTACCTGCCAGGCTCAGAAGTGCTCACTGACTCAGCTCTTCACCCCAGTGTGCAGAAAGTGTCAAAACGTGTTTTGCAGCACAAATAAACATGTTTCAGCAACTTTGGTCACCCCCATGTAACTTATAGGGAAGGTACAGCAGACTTTTCAAAACGTGTTTTTCAGCCCGAAATAACGCGTTTTGACAGACTGTTGAATCCCAATGTACCTGCCAGGCTCAGAAGTGCTCACTGACTCAGCTCTTCACCCCAGTGTGCAGAAAGTGTCAAAACGTGTTTTGCAGCACAAATAAACATGTTTCATCAACTTTGGTCACCCCAATGCAACTTATAGGGAAGGTACAGCAGACTTTTCAAAACGTGTTTTTCAGCCGAAATAAACACGTTTTGACAGACTGTTGAATCCCAATGTACCTGCCAGGCTCAGAAGTGCTCACTGACTCAGCTCTTCACCCCAGTGTGCAGAAAGTGTCAATACGTGTTTTGCAGCACAAATAAACATGTTTCAGCAACTTTGGTCACCCCATGCAACTTATAGGGAAGGTACAGCAGACTTTTCAAAACGTGTTTTTCAGCCCGAAATAAACGCGTTTTGACAGACTGTTGAATCCCAATGTACCTGCCAGGCTCAGAAGTGCTCACTGATTCAGCTCTTCACCCCAGTGTGCAGAAAGTGTCAATACGTGTTTTGCAGCACAAATAAACATGTTTCAGCAACTTTGGTCACTCCCATGCAACTTATAGGGAAGGTACAGCAGACTTTTCAAAACGTGTTTTTCAGCCCGAAATAAACGCGTTTTGACAGACTGTTGAATCCCAAATGTACCTGCCAGGCTCAGAAGTGCTCACTGACTCAGCTCTTCCCCCAGTGTGCAGAAAGTGTCAATACGTGTTTTGCAGCACAAATAAACATGTTTCAGCAACTTTGGTCACCCCCATGCAACTTATAGGGAAGGTACAGCAGACTTTTCAAAACGTGTTTTTCAGCCCGAAATAAACGCGTTTTGACAGACTGTTGAATCCCAATGTACCTGCCAGGCTCAGAAGTGCTCACTGACTCAGCTCTTCACCCCAGTGTGCTGAAAGTGTCAAAACGTGTTTTGCAGCACAAATAAACATGTTTCAGCAACTTTGGTCACCCCAATGCAACTTATAGGGAGGTACAGCAGACTTTTCAAAACGTGTTTTTCAGCCCGAAAAACGCGTTTTGACAGACTGTTGAATCCCAATGTACCTGCCAGGCTCAGAAGTGCTCACTGACTCAGCTCTTCACCCCAGTGTGCAGAAAGTGTCAATACGTGTTTTGCAGCACAAATAAACATGTTTCAGCAACTTTGGTCACCCCCATGCAACTTATAGGGAAGGTACAGCAGACTTTTCAAAACGTGTTTTTCAGCCCGAAATAAACGCGTTTTGACAGACTGTTGAATCCCAATGTACCTGCCAGGCTCAGAAGTGCTCACTGACTCAGCTCTTCACCCTAGTGTGCAGAAAGTGTCAAAACGTGTTTTGCAGCACAAATAAACATGTTTCAGCAACTTTGGTCACCCCCATGCAACTTATAGGGAAGGTACAGCAGACTTTTCAAAACGTGTTTTTCAGCCCGAAATAAACGCGTTTTGACAGACTGTTGAATCCCAATGTACCTGCCAGGCTCAGAAGTGCTCACTGACTCAGCTCTTCACCCCAGTGTGCAGAAAGTGTCAAAACGTGTTTTGCAGCACAAATAAACATGTTTCAGCAACTTTGGTCACCCCCATGTAACTTATAGGGAAGGTACAGCAGACTTTTCAAAACGTGTTTTTCAGCCCGAAATAAACGCGTTTTGACAGACTGTTGAATCCCAATGTACCTGCCAGGCTCAGAAGTGCTCACTGACTCAGCTCTTCACCCCAGTGTGCAGAAAGTGTCAAAACGTGTTTTGCAGCACAAATAAACATGTTTCAGCAACTTTGGTCACCCCCATGTAACTTATAGGGAAGGTACAGCAGACTTTTCAAAACGTGTTTTTCAGCCCGAAATAAACGCGTTTTGACAGACTGTTGAATCCCAATGTACCTGCCAGGCTCAGAAGTGCTCACTGACTCAGCTCTTCACCCCAGTGTGCAGAAAGTGTCAATACGTGTTTTGCAGCACAAATAAACATGTTTCAGCAACTTTGGTCACCCCCATGCAACTTATAGGGAAGGTACAGCAGACTTTTCAAAACGTGTTTTTCAGCCCGAAATAAACGCGTTTTGACAGACTGTTGAATCCCAATGTACCTGCCAGGCTCAGAAGTGCTCACTGACTCAGCTCTTCACCCCAGTGTGCAGAAAGTGTCAAAACGTGTTTTGCAGCACAAATAAACATGTTTCAGCAACTTTGGTCACCCCCATGCAACTTATAGGGAAGGTACAGCAGACTTTTCAAAACGTGTTTTTCAGCCCGAAATAAACGCGTTTTGACAGACTGTTGAATCCCAATGTACCTGCCAGGCTCAGAAGTGCTCACTGACTCAGCTCTTCACCCCAGTGTGCAGAAAGTGTCAATACGTGTTTTGCAGCACAAATAAACATGTTTCAGCAACTTTGGTCACCCCCATGCAACTTATAGGGAAGGTACAGCAGACTTTTCAAAACGTGTTTTTCAGCCCGAAATAAACGCGTTTTGACAGACTGTTGAATCCCAATGTACCTGCCAGGCTCAGAAGTGCTCACTGACTCAGCTCTTCACCCCAGTGTGCAGAAAGTGTCAAAACGTGTTTTGCAGCACAAATAAACATGTTTCAGCAACTTTGGTCACCCCAATGCAACTTATAGGGAAGGTACAGCAGACTTTTCAAAACGTGTTTTTCAGCCCGAAATAAACGCGTTTTGACAGACTGTTGAATCCCAATGTACCTGCCAGGCTCAGAAGTGCTCACTGACTCAGCTCTTCACCCCAGTGTGCAGAAAGTGTCAATACGTGTTTTGCAGCACAAATAAACATGTTTCAGCAACTTTGGTCACCCCCATGCAACTTATAGGGAAGGTACAGCAGACTTTTCAAAACGTGTTTTTCAGCCCGAAATAAACGCGTTTTGACAGACTGTTGAATCCCAATGTACCTGCCAGGCTCAGAAGTGCTCACTGACTCAGCTCTTCACCCCAGTGTGCAGAAAGTGTCAAAACGTGTTTTGCAGCACAAATAAACATGTTTCAGCAACTTTGGTCACCCCCATGTAACTTATAGGGAAGGTACAGCAGACTTTTCAAAACGTGTTTTTCAGCCCGAAATAAACGCGTTTTGACAGACTGTTGAATCCCAATGTACCTGCCAGGCTCAGAAGTGCTCACTGACTCAGCTCTTCACCCCAGTGTGCAGAAAGTGTCAAAACGTGTTTTGCAGCACAAATAAACATGTTTCAGCAACTTTGGTCACCCCCATGCAACTTATAGGGAAGGTACAGCAGACTTTTCAAAACGTGTTTTTCAGCCCGAAATAAACGCGTTTTGACAGACTGTTGAATCCCAATGTACCTGCCAGGCTCAGAAGTGCTCACTGACTCAGCTCTTCACCCCAGTGTGCAGAAAGTGTCAATACGTGTTTTGCAGCACAAATAAACATGTTTCAGCAACTTTGGTCACCCCCATGCAACTTATAGGGAAGGTACAGCAGACTTTTCAAAACGTGTTTTTCAGCCCGAAATAAACGCGTTTTGACAGACTGTTGAATCCCAATGTACCTGCCAGGCTCAGAAGTGCTCACTGACTCAGCTCTTCACCCCAGTGTGCAGAAAGTGTCAAAACGTGTTTTGCAGCACAAATAAACATGTTTCAGCAACTTTGGTCACCCCCATGCAACTTATAGGGAAGGTACAGCAGACTTTTCAAAACGTGTTTTTCAGCCCGAAATAAACGCGTTTTGACAGACTGTTGAATCCCAATGTACCTGCCAGGCTCAGAAGTGCTCACTGACTCAGCTCTTCACCCCAGTGTGCAGAAAGTGTCAAAACGTGTTTTGCAGCACAAATAAACATGTTTCAGCAACTTTGGTCACCCCCATGTAACTTATAGGGAAGGAACAGCTGACTTTTCAAAACATGTTTTTCAGCCCGAAATAAACGCGTTTTGACAGACTGTTGAATCCCAATGTACCTGCCAGGCTCAGAAGTGCTCACTGACTCAGCTCTTCACCCCAGTGTGCAGAAAGTGTCAAAACGTGTTTTGCAGCACAAATAAACATGTTTCAGCAACTTTGGTCACCCCCATGCAACTTATAGGGAAGGTACAGCAGACTTTTCAAAACGTGTTTTTCAGCCCGAAATAAACGCGTTTTGACAGACTGTTGAATCCCAATGTACCTGCCAGGCTCAGAAGTGCTCACTGACTCAGCTCTTCACCCCAGTGTGCAGAAAGTGTCAATACGTGTTTTGCAGCACAAATAAACATGTTTCAGCAACTTTGGTCACCCCCATGCAACTTATAGGGAAGGTACAGCAGACTTTTCAAAACGTGTTTTTCAGCCCGAAATAAACGCGTTTTGACAGACTGTTGAATCGCAATGTACCTGCCAGGCTCAGAAGTGCTCACTGACTCAGCTCTTCACCCCAGTGTGCAGAAAGTGTCAAAACGTGTTTTGCAGCACAAATAAACATGTTTCAGCAACTTTGGTCACCCCAATGCAACTTATAGGGAAGGTACAGCAGACTTTTCAAAACGTGTTTTTCAGCCCGAAATAAACGCGTTTTGACAGACTGTTGAATCCCAATGTACCTGCCAGGCTCAGAAGTGCTCACTGACTCAGCTCTTCACCCCAGTGTGCAGAAAGTGTCAATACGTGTTTTGCAGCACAAATAAACATGTTTCAGCAACTTTGGTCACCCCCATGCAACTTATAGGGAAGGTACAGCAGACTTTTCAAAACGTGTTTTTCAGCCCGAAATAAACGCGTTTTGACAGACTGTTGAATCCCAATGTACCTGCCAGGCTCAGAAGTGCTCACTGACTCAGCTCTTCACCCCAGTGTGCAGAAAGTGTCAAAACGTGTTTTGCAGCACAAATAAACATGTTTCAGCAACTTTGGTCACCCCCATGTAACTTATAGGGAAGGTACAGCAGACTTTTCAAAACGTGTTTTTCAGCCCGAAATAAACGCGTTTTGACAGACTGTTGAATCCCAATGTACCTGCCAGGCTCAGAAGTGCTCACTGACTCAGCTCTTCACCCCAGTGTGCAGAAAGTGTCAATACGTGTTTTGCAGCACAAATAAACATGTTTCAGCAACTTTGGTCACCCCCATGCAACTTATAGGGAAGGTACAGCAGACTTTTCAAAACGTGTTTTTCAGCCCGAAATAAACGCGTTTTGACAGACTGTTGAATCCCAATGTACCTGCCAGGCTCAGAAGTGCTCACTGACTCAGCTCTTCACCCCAGTGTGCAGAAAGTGTCAAAACGTGTTTTGCAGCACAAATAAACATGTTTCAGCAACTTTGGTCACCCCAATGCAACTTATAGGGAAGGTACAGCAGACTTTTCAAAACGTGTTTTTCAGCCCGAAATAAACGCGTTTTGACAGACTGTTGAATCCCAATGTACCTGCCAGGCTCAGAAGTGCTCACTGACTCAGCTCTTCACCCCAGTGTGCAGAAAGTGTCAATACGTGTTTTGCAGCACAAATAAACATGTTTCAGCAACTTTGGTCACCCCCATGCAACTTATAGGGAAGGTACAGCAGACTTTTCAAAACGTGTTTTTCAGCCCGAAATAAACGCGTTTTGACAGACTGTTGAATCCCAATGTACCTGCCAGGCTCAGAAGTGCTCACTGACTCAGCTCTTCACCCCAGTGTGCAGAAAGTGTCAAAACGTGTTTTGCAGCACAAATAAACATGTTTCAGCAACTTTGGTCACCCCCATGTAACTTATAGGGAAGGTACAGCAGACTTTTCAAAACGTGTTTTTCAGCCCGAAATAAACGCGTTTTGACAGACTGTTGAATCCCAATGTACCTGCCAGGCACAGAAGTGCTCACTGACTCAGCTCTTCACCCCAGTGTGCAGAAAGTGTCAATACGTGTTTTGCAGCACAAATAAACATGTTTCAGCAACTTTGGTCACCCCCATGCAACTTATAGGGAAGGTACAGCAGACTTTTCAAAACGTGTTTTTCAGCCCGAAATAAACGCGTTTTGACAGACTGTTGAATCCCAATGTACCTGCCAGGCTCAGAAGTGCTCACTGACTCAGCTCTTCACCCCAGTGTGCAGAAAGTGTCAAAACGTGTTTTGCAGCACAAATAAACATGTTTCAGCAACTTTGGTCACCCCAATGCAACTTATAGGGAAGGTACAGCAGACTTTTCAAAACGTGTTTTTCAGCCCGAAATAAACGCGTTTTGACAGACTGTTGAATCCCAATGTACCTGCCAGGCTCAGAAGTGCTCACTGACTCAGCTCTTCACCCCAGTGTGCAGAAAGTGTCAATACGTGTTTTGCAGCACAAATAAACATGTTTCAGCAACTTTGGTCACCCCCATGCAACTTATAGGGAAGGTACAGCAGACTTTTCAAAACGTGTTTTTCAGCCCGAAATAAACGCGTTTTGACAGACTGTTGAATCCCAATGTACCTGCCAGGCTCAGAAGTGCTCACTGACTCAGCTCTTCACCCCAGTGTGCAGAAAGTGTCAAAACGTGTTTTGCAGCACAAATAAACATGTTTCAGCAACTTTGGTCACCCCAATGCAACTTATAGGGAAGGTACAGCAGACTTTTCAAAACGTGTTTTTCAGCCCGAAATAAACGCGTTTTGACAGACTGTTGAATCCCAATGTACCTGCCAGGCTCAGAAGTGCTCACTGACTCAGCTCTTCACCCCAGTGTGCAGAAAGTGTCAATACGTGTTTTGCAGCACAAATAAACATGTTTCAGCAACTTTGGTCACCCCCATGCAACTTATAGGGAAGGTACAGCAGACTTTTCAAAACGTGTTTTTCAGCCCGAAATAAACGCGTTTTGACAGACTGTTGAATCCCAATGTACCTGCCAGGCTCAGAAGTGCTCACTGACTCAGCTCTTCACCCCAGTGTGCAGAAAGTGTCAAAACGTGTTTTGCAGCACAAATAAACATGTTTCAGCAACTTTGGTCACCTCCATGCAACTTATAGGGAAGGTACAGCAGACTTTTCAAAACGTGTTTTTCAGCCCGAAATAAACGCGTTTTGACAGACTGTTGAATCCCAATGTACCTGCCAGGCTCAGAAGTGCTCACTGACTCAGCTCTTCACCCTAGTGTGCAGAAAGTGTCAATACGTGTTTTGCAGCACAAATAAACATGTTTCAGCAACTTTGGTCACCCCCATGCAACTTATAGGGAAGGTACAGCAGACTTTTCAAAACATGTTTTTCAGCCCGAAATAAACGCGTTTTGACAGACTGTTGAATCCCAATGTACCTGCCAGGCTCAGAAGTGCTCACTGACTCAGCTCTTCACCCCAGTGTGCAGAAAGTGTCAAAACGTGTTTTGCAGCACAAATAAACATGTTTCAGCAACTTTGGTCACCCCAATGCAACTTATAGGGAAGGTACAGCAGACTTTTCAAAACGTGTTTTTCAGCCCGAAATAAACGCGTTTTGACAGACTGTTGAATCCCAATGTACCTGCCAGGCTCAGAAGTGCTCACTGACTCAGCTCTTCACCCCAGTGTGCAGAAAGTGTCAATACGTGTTTTGCAGCACAAATAAACATGTTTCAGCAACTTTGGTCACCCCCATGCAACTTATAGGGAAGGTACAGCAGACTTTTCAAAACGTGTTTTTCAGCCCGAAATAAACGCGTTTTGACAGACTGTTGAATCCCAATGTACCTGCCAGGCTCAGAAGTGCTCACTGACTCAGCTCTTCACCCCAGTGTGCAGAAAGTGTCAAAACGTGTTTTGCAGCACAAATAAACATGTTTCAGCAACTTTGGTCACCCCCATGTAACTTATAGGGAAGGTACAGCAGACTTTTCAAAACGTGTTTTTCAGCCCGAAATAAACGCGTTTTGACAGACTGTTGAATCCCAATGTACCTGCCAGGCTCAGAAGTGCTCACTGACTCAGCTCTTCACCCCAGTGTGCAGAAAGTGTCAAAACGTGTTTTGCAGCACAAATAAACATGTTTCAGCAACTTTGGTCACCCCAATGCAACTTATAGGGAAGGTACAGCAGACTTTTCAAAACGTGTTTTTCAGCCCGAAATAAACGCGTTTTGACAGACTGTTGAATCCCAATGTACCTGCCAGGCTCAGAAGTGCTCACTGACTCAGCTCTTCACCCCAGTGTGCAGAAAGTGTCAATACGTGTTTTGCAGCACAAATAAACATGTTTCAGCAACTTTGGTCACCCCCATGCAACTTATAGGGAAGGTACAGCAGACTTTTCAAAACGTGTTTTTCAGCCCGAAATAAACGCGTTTTGACAGACTGTTGAATCCCAATGTACCTGCCAGGCTCAGAAGTGCTCACTGACTCAGCTCTTCACCCCAGTGTGCAGAAAGTGTCAAAACGTGTTTTGCAGCACAAATAAACATGTTTCAGCAACTTTGGTCACCCCCATGTAACTTATAGGGAAGGAACAGCTGACTTTTCAAAACGTGTTTTTCAGCCCGAAATAAACGCGTTTTGACAGACTGTTGAATCCCAATGTACCTGCCAGGCTCAGAAGTGCTCACTGACTCAGCTCTTCACCCCAGTGTGCAGAAAGTGTCAAAACGTGTTTTGCAGCACAAATAAACATGTTTCAGCAACTTTGGTCACCCCCATGTAACTTATAGGGAAGGTACAGCAGACTTTTCAAAACGTGTTTTTCAGCCCGAAATAAACGCGTTTTGACAGACTGTTGAATCCCAATGTACCTGCCAGGCTCAGAAGTGCTCACTGACTCAGCTCTTCACCCCAGTGTGCAGAAAGTGTCAAAACGTGTTTTGCAGCACAAATAAACATGTTTCAGCAACTTTGGTCACCCCCATGTAACTTATAGGGAAGGTACAGCAGACTTTTCAAAACGTGTTTTTCAGCCCGAAATAAACGCGTTTTGACAGACTGTTGAATCCCAATGTACCTGCCAGGCTCAGAAGTGCTCACTGACTCAGCTCTTCACCCCAGTGTGCAGAAAGTGTCAATACGTGTTTTGCAGCACAAATAAACATGTTTCAGCAACTTTGGTCACCCCCATGCAACTTATAGGGAAGGTACAGCAGACTTTTCAAAACATGTTTTTCAGCCCGAAATAAACGCGTTTTGACAGACTGTTGAATCCCAATGTACCTGCCAGGCTCAGAAGTGCTCACTGACTCAGCTCTTCACCCCAGTGTGCAGAAAGTGTCAAAACGTGTTTTGCAGCACAAATAAACATGTTTCAGCAACTTTGGTCACCCCAATGCAACTTATAGGGAAGGTACAGCAGACTTTTCAAAACGTGTTTTTCAGCCTGAAATAAACGCGTTTTGACAGACTGTTGAATCCCAATGTACCTGCCAGGCTCAGAAGTGCTCACTGACTCAGCTCTTCACCCTAGTGTGCAGAAAGTGTCAATACGTGTTTTGCAGCACAAATAAACATGTTTCAGCAACTTTGGTCACCCCCATGCAACTTATAGGGAAGGTACAGCAGACTTTTCAAAACGTGTTTTTCAGCCCGAAATAAACGCGTTTTGACAGACTGTTGAATCCCAATGTACCTGCCAGGCTCAGAAGTGCTCACTGACTCAGCTCTTCACCCCAGTGTGCAGAAAGTGTCAAAACGTGTTTTGCAGCACAAATAAACATGTTTCAGCAACTTTGGTCACCCCCATGTAACTTATACGGAAGGTACAGCAGACTTTTCAAAACGTGTTTTTCAGCCCGAAATAAACACGTTTTGACAGACTGTTGAATCCCAATGTACCTGCCAGGCTCAGAAGTGCTCACTGACTCAGCTCTTCACCCCAGTGTGCAGAAAGTGTCAATACGTGTTTTGCAGCACAAATAAACATGTTTCAGCAACTTTGGTCACCCCCATGCAACTTATAGGGAAGGTACAGCAGACTTTTCAAAACGTGTTTTTCAGCCCGAAATAAACGCGTTTTGACAGACTGTTGAATCCCAATGTACCTGGCAGGCTCAGAAGTGCTCACTGACTCAGCTCTTCACCCCAGTGTGCAGAAAGTGTCAAAACGTGTTTTGCAGCACAAATAAACATGTTTCAGCAACTTTGGTCACCCCAATGCAACTTATAGGGAGGTACAGCAGACTTTTCAAAACGTGTTTTTCAGCCCGAAAAAAACGCGTTTTGACAGACTGTTGAATCCCAATGTACCTGCCAGGCTCAGAAGTGCTCACTGACTCAGCTCTTCACCCCAGTGTGCAGAAAGTGTCAATACGTGTTTTGCAGCACAAATAAACATGTTTCAGCAACTTTGGTCACCCCCATGCAACTTATAGGGAAGGTACAGCAGACTTTTCAAAACGTGTTTTTCAGCCCGAAATAAACGCGTTTTGACAGACTGTTGAATCCCAATGTACCTGCCAGGCTCAGAAGTGCTCACTGACTCAGCTCTTCACCCTAGTGTGCAGAAAGTGTCAAAACGTGTTTTGCAGCACAAATAAACATGTTTCAGCAACTTTGGTCACCCCCATGCAACTTATAGGGAAGGTACAGCAGACTTTTCAAAACGTGTTTTTCAGCCCGAAATAAACGCGTTTTGACAGACTGTTGAATCCCAATGTACCTGCCAGGCTCAGAAGTGCTCACTGACTCAGCTCTTCACCCCAGTGTGCAGAAAGTGTCAAAACGTGTTTTGCAGCACAAATAAACATGTTTCAGCAACTTTGGTCACCCCCATGTAACTTATAGGGAAGGTACAGCAGACTTTTCAAAACGTGTTTTTCAGCCCGAAATAAACGCGTTTTGACAGACTGTTGAATCCCAATGTACCTGCCAGGCTCAGAAGTGCTCACTGACTCAGCTCTTCACCCCAGTGTGCAGAAAGTGTCAAAACGTGTTTTGCAGCACAAATAAACATGTTTCAGCAACTTTGGTCACCCCCATGTAACTTATAGGGAAGGTACAGCAGACTTTTCAAAACGTGTTTTTCAGCCCGAAATAAACGCGTTTTGACAGACTGTTGAATCCCAATGTACCTGCCAGGCTCAGAAGTGCTCACTGACTCAGCTCTTCACCCCAGTGTGCAGAAAGTGTCAATACGTGTTTTGCAGCACAAATAAACATGTTTCAGCAACTTTGGTCACCCCCATGCAACTTATAGGGAAGGTACAGCAGACTTTTCAAAACGTGTTTTTCAGCCCGAAATAAACGCGTTTTGACAGACTGTTGAATCCCAATGTACCTGCCAGGCTCAGAAGTGCTCACTGACTCAGCTCTTCACCCTAGTGTGCAGAAAGTGTCAAAACGTGTTTTGCAGCACAAATAAACATGTTTCAGCAACTTTGGTCACCCCCATGCAACTTATAGGGAAGGTACAGCAGACTTTTCAAAACGTGTTTTTCAGCCCGAAATAAACGCGTTTTGACAGACTGTTGAATCCCAATGTACCTGCCAGGCTCAGAAGTGCTCACTGACTCAGCTCTTCACCCCAGTGTGCAGAAAGTGTCAAAACGTGTTTTGCAGCACAAATAAACATGTTTCAGCAACTTTGGTCACCCCCATGTAACTTATAGGGAAGGTACAGCAGACTTTTCAAAACGTGTTTTTCAGCCCGAAATAAACGCGTTTTGACAGACTGTTGAATCCCAATGTACCTGCCAGGCTCAGAAGTGCTCACTGACTCAGCTCTTCACCCCAGTGTGCAGAAAGTGTCAAAACGTGTTTTGCAGCACAAATAAACATGTTTCAGCAACTTTGGTCACCCCCATGTAACTTATAGGGAAGGTACAGCAGACTTTTCAAAACGTGTTTTTCAGCCCGAAATAAACGCGTTTTGACAGACTGTTGAATCCCAATGTACCTGCCAGGCTCAGAAGTGCTCACTGACTCAGCTCTTCACCCCAGTGTGCAGAAAGTGTCAATACGTGTTTTGCAGCACAAATAAACATGTTTCAGCAACTTTGGTCACCCCCATGCAACTTATAGGGAAGGTACAGCAGACTTTTCAAAACGTGTTTTTCAGCCCGAAATAAACGCGTTTTGACAGACTGTTGAATCCCAATGTACCTGCCAGGCTCAGAAGTGCTCACTGACTCAGCTCTTCACCCCAGTGTGCAGAAAGTGTCAAAACGTGTTTTGCAGCACAAATAAACATGTTTCAGCAACTTTGGTCACCCCCATGCAACTTATAGGGAAGGTACAGCAGACTTTTCAAAACGTGTTTTTCAGCCCGAAATAAACGCGTTTTGACAGACTGTTGAATCCCAATGTACCTGCCAGGCTCAGAAGTGCTCACTGACTCAGCTCTTCACCCCAGTGTGCAGAAAGTGTCAATACGTGTTTTGCAGCACAAATAAACATGTTTCAGCAACTTTGGTCACCCCCATGCAACTTATAGGGAAGGTACAGCAGACTTTTCAAAACGTGTTTTTCAGCCCGAAATAAACGCGTTTTGACAGACTGTTGAATCCCAATGTACCTGCCAGGCTCAGAAGTGCTCACTGACTCAGCTCTTCACCCCAGTGTGCAGAAAGTGTCAAAACGTGTTTTGCAGCACAAATAAACATGTTTCAGCAACTTTGGTCACCCCAATGCAACTTATAGGGAAGGTACAGCAGACTTTTCAAAACGTGTTTTTCAGCCCGAAATAAACGCGTTTTGACAGACTGTTGAATCCCAATGTACCTGCCAGGCTCAGAAGTGCTCACTGACTCAGCTCTTCACCCCAGTGTGCAGAAAGTGTCAATACGTGTTTTGCAGCACAAATAAACATGTTTCAGCAACTTTGGTCACCCCCATGCAACTTATAGGGAAGGTACAGCAGACTTTTCAAAACGTGTTTTTCAGCCCGAAATAAACGCGTTTTGACAGACTGTTGAATCCCAATGTACCTGCCAGGCTCAGAAGTGCTCACTGACTCAGCTCTTCACCCCAGTGTGCAGAAAGTGTCAAAACGTGTTTTGCAGCACAAATAAACATGTTTCAGCAACTTTGGTCACCCCAATGCAACTTATAGGGAAGGTACAGCAGACTTTTCAAAACGTGTTTTTCAGCCCGAAATAAACGCGTTTTGACAGACTGTTGAATCCCAATGTACCTGCCAGGCTCAGAAGTGCTCACTGACTCAGCTCTTCACCCCAGTGTGCAGAAAGTGTCAATACGTGTTTTGCAGCACAAATAAACATGTTTCAGCAACTTTGGTCACCCCCATGCAACTTATAGGGAAGGTACAGCAGACTTTTCAAAACGTGTTTTTCAGCCCGAAATAAACGCGTTTTGACAGACTGTTGAATCCCAATGTACCTGCCAGGCTCAGAAGTGCTCACTGACTCAGCTCTTCACCCCAGTGTGCAGAAAGTGTCAATACGTGTTTTGCAGCACAAATAAACATGTTTCAGCAACTTTGGTCACCCCCATGCAACTTATAGGGAAGGTACAGCAGACTTTTCAAAACGTGTTTTTCAGCCCGAAATAAACGCGTTTTGACAGACTGTTGAATCCCAATGTACCTGCCAGGCTCAGAAGTGCTCACTGACTCAGCTCTTCACCCCAGTGTGCAGAAAGTGTCAAAACGTGTTTTGCAGCACAAATAAACATGTTTCAGCAACTTTGGTCACCCCCATGTAACTTATAGGGAAGGTACAGCAGACTTTTCAAAACGTGTTTTTCAGCCCGAAATAAACGCGTTTTGACAGACTGTTGAATCCCAATGTACCTGCCAGGCTCAGAAGTGCTCACTGACTCAGCTCTTCACCCCAGTGTGCAGAAAGTGTCAAAACGTGTTTTGCAGCACAAATAAACATGTTTCAGCAACTTTGGTCACCCCAATGCAACTTATAGGGAAGGTACAGCAGACTTTTCAAAACGTGTTTTTCAGCCCGAAATAAACGCGTTTTGACAGACTGTTGAATCCCAATGTACCTGCCAGGCTCAGAAGTGCTCACTGACTCAGCTCTTCACCCCAGTGTGCAGAAAGTGTCAATACGTGTTTTGCAGCACAAATAAACATGTTTCAGCAACTTTGGTCACCCCCATGCAACTTATAGGGAAGGTACAGCAGACTTTTCAAAACGTGTTTTTCAGCCCGAAATAAACGCGTTTTGACAGACTGTTGAATCCCAATGTACCTGCCAGGCTCAGAAGTGCTCACTGACTCAGCTCTTCACCCCAGTGTGCAGAAAGTGTCAAAACGTGTTTTGCAGCACAAATAAACATGTTTCAGCAACTTTGGTCACCCCCATGTAACTTATAGGGAAGGAACAGCTGACTTTTCAAAACGTGTTTTTCAGCCCGAAATAAACGCGTTTTGACAGACTGTTGAATCCCAATGTACCTGCCAGGCTCAGAAGTGCTCACTGACTCAGCTCTTCACCCCAGTGTGCAGAAAGTGTCAAAACGTGTTTTGCAGCACAAATAAACATGTTTCAGCAACTTTGGTCACCCCCATGTAACTTATAGGGAAGGTACAGCAGACTTTTCAAAACGTGTTTTTCAGCCCGAAATAAACGCGTTTTGACAGACTGTTGAATCCCAATGTACCTGCCAGGCTCAGAAGTGCTCACTGACTCAGCTCTTCACCCCAGTGTGCAGAAAGTGTCAAAACGTGTTTTGCAGCACAAATAAACATGTTTCAGCAACTTTGGTCACCCCCATGTAACTTATAGGGAAGGTACAGCAGACTTTTCAAAACGTGTTTTTCAGCCCGAAATAAACGCGTTTTGACAGACTGTTGAATCCCAATGTACCTGCCAGGCTCAGAAGTGCTCACTGACTCAGCTCTTCACCCCAGTGTGCAGAAAGTGTCAATACGTGTTTTGCAGCACAAATAAACATGTTTCAGCAACTTTGGTCACCCCCATGCAACTTATAGGGAAGGTACAGCAGACTTTTCAAAACATGTTTTTCAGCCCGAAATAAACGCGTTTTGACAGACTGTTGAATCCCAATGTACCTGCCAGGCTCAGAAGTGCTCACTGACTCAGCTCTTCACCCCAGTGTGCAGAAAGTGTCAAAACGTGTTTTGCAGCACAAATAAACATGTTTCAGCAACTTTGGTCACCCCAATGCAACTTATAGGGAAGGTACAGCAGACTTTTCAAAACGTGTTTTTCAGCCTGAAATAACGCGTTTTGACAGACTGTTGAATCCCAATGTACCTGCCAGGCTCAGAAGTGCTCACTGACTCAGCTCTTCACCCTAGTGTGCAGAAAGTGTCAATACGTGTTTTGCAGCACAAATAAACATGTTTCAGCAACTTTGGTCACCCCCATGCAACTTATAGGGAAGGTACAGCAGACTTTTCAAAACGTGTTTTTCAGCCCGAAATAAACGCGTTTTGACAGACTGTTGAATCCCAATGTACCTGCCAGGCTCAGAAGTGCTCACTGACTCAGCTCTTCACCCCAGTGTGCAGAAAGTGTCAAAACGTGTTTTGCAGCACAAATAAACATGTTTCAGCAACTTTGGTCACCCCCATGTAACTTATACGGAAGGTACAGCAGACTTTTCAAAAACGTGTTTTTCAGCCCGAAATAAACACGTTTTGACAGACTGTTGAATCCCAATGTACCTGCCAGGCTCAGAAGTGCTCACTGACTCAGCTCTTCACCCCAGTGTGCAGAAAGTGTCAATACGTGTTTTGCAGCACAAATAAACATGTTTCAGCAACTTTGGTCACCCCCATGCAACTTATAGGGAAGGTACAGCAGACTTTTCAAAACGTGTTTTTCAGCCCGAAATAAACGCGTTTTGACAGACTGTTGAATCCCAATGTACCTGCCAGGCTCAGAAGTGCTCACTGACTCAGCTCTTCACCCCAGTGTGCAGAAAGTGTCAAAACGTGTTTTGCAGCACAAATAAACATGTTTCAGCAACTTTGGTCACCCCAATGCAACTTATAGGGAGGTACAGCAGACTTTTCAAAACGTGTTTTTCAGCCCGAAATAAACGCGTTTTGACAGACTGTTGAATCCCAATGTACCTGCCAGGCTCAGAAGTGCTCACTGACTCAGCTCTTCACCCCAGTGTGCAGAAAGTGTCAATACGTGTTTTGCAGCACAAATAAACATGTTTCAGCAACTTTGGTCACCCCCATGCAACTTATAGGGAAGGTACAGCAGACTTTTCAAAACGTGTTTTTCAGCCCGAAATAAACGCGTTTTGACAGACTGTTGAATCCCAATGTACCTGCCAGGCTCAGAAGTGCTCACTGACTCAGCTCTTCACCCTAGTGTGCAGAAAGTGTCAAAACGTGTTTTGCAGCACAAATAAACATGTTTCAGCAACTTTGGTCACCCCCATGCAACTTATAGGGGAAGGTACAGCAGACTTTTCAAAACGTGTTTTTCAGCCCGAAATAAACGCGTTTTGACAGACTGTTGAATCCCAATGTACCTGCCAGGCTCAGAAGTGCTCACTGACTCAGCTCTTCACCCCAGTGTGCAGAAAGTGTCAAAACGTGTTTTGCAGCACAAATAAACATGTTTCAGCAACTTTGGTC